>NC_045435.1:102303701-102314833 GCF_002776525.5 Piliocolobus tephrosceles | reverse complement strand
CCTATCCATGAGCATGGTATGTTCTTCCATTTGTTTGTGTCCTCTTTGATTTCACTGAGCAGTGGTTTGTAGTTCTCCTTGAAGAGGTCCTTTACATCCCTTGTAAGTTGGATTCCCAGGTATTTTATTCTCTTTGAAGCAATTGTGAATGGAAGTTCATTCCTGATTTGGCTCTCTGCTTGTCTGTTACTGGTGTATAAGAATGCTTGTGATTTTTGCACATTAATTTTGTATCCTGAGACTTTGCTGAAGTTGCTTATCAGCTTAAGAAGATTTTGGGCTGAGACGATGGGGTTTTCTAAATACACAATCATGTCATCTGCAAACAGGGACAATTTGACTTCCTCTTTTCCTAACTGAATACCCTTGATTTCTTTCTCTTGCCTGATTGCCCTAGCCAGAACTTCCAACACTATGTTGAATAGGAGTGGTGAGAGAGGGCATCCCTGTCTTGTGCCAGTTTTCACAGGGAACTTTTCCAGTTTTTGCCCATTCAGTATGATATTAGCTGTGGGTTTGTCATAAATAGCTCTTATTATTTTGAGGTACGTTCCATCAATACTGAATTTGTTGAGCGTTTTTAGCATGAAGGGCTGTTGAATTTTGTCAAAAGCCTTTTCTGCATCTATTGAGATAATCATGTGGTTCTTGTCTTTGGTTCTGTTGATATGCTGGATGACGTTGATTGATTTGCGAATGTTGAACCAGCCTTGCATCCCAGGGATGAAGCCCACTTGATCATGGTGGATAAGCTTTTTGATGTGCTGCTGAATCCGGTTTGCCAGTATTTTATTGAGGATTTTTGCATCGATGTTCATCAGGGAGATTGGTCTAAAATTCTCTTTTTTTGTTGTGTCTCTGCCAGGCTTTGGTATCAGGATGATGCTGGCCTCATAAAATGAGTTAGGGAGGATTCCCTCTTTTTCTATTGATTGGAATAGTTTCAGAAGGAATGGTACCAGCTCCTCCTTGTACCTCTGGTAGAATTCAGCTGTGAATCCATCTGGTCCTGGGCTTTTTTTGGTGGGCAAGCTATTAATTGTTGCCTCAATTTCAGAGGCTGCTATTGGTCTATTCAGGGATTCAACTTCTTCCTGGTTTAGTCTTGGAAGAGTGTACGTGTCCAGGAAATTATCCATTTCTTCTAGATTTTCTAGTTGATTTGCGTAGAGGTGTTTATAGTATTCTCTGATGGTAGTTTGTATTTCTGTGGGGTCGGTGGTGATATCCCCTTTATCATTTTTTATTGCGTCTATTTGATTCCTCTCTCTTTTCTTCTTTATTAATCTTGCTAGCGGTCTGTCAATTTTGTTGATCTTTTCAAAAAACCAACTCCTGGATTCATTGATTTTTTGGAGGGTTTTTTGTGTCTCTATCTCCTTCAGTTCTGCTCTGATCTTAGTTATTTCTTGCTTTCTGCTAGCTTTTGAATGTGTTTGCTCTTGCCTCTCTAGTTCTTTTAATTGTGATGTTAGAGTGTCAATTTTAGATCTTTCCTGCTTTCTCTTGTGGGCACTTAGTGCTATAAATTTCCCTCTACATACTGCTTTAAATGTGTCCCAGAGATTCTGGTATGTTGTATCTTTGTTCTCATTGGATTCAAAGAACATCTTTATTTCTGCTTTCATTTCGTTATGTACCCAGTAGTCATTCAGGAGCAGGTTGTTCAGTTTCCATGTAGTTGAGCGGTTTTGATTGAATTTCTTAGTCCTGAGTTCTAGTTTGATTGCACTGTGGTCAGAGAGACAGTTTGTTATAATTTCTGTTCTTTTACATTTGCTGAGGAGTGCTTTACTTCCAATTATGTGGTCAATTTTGGAATAAGTGTGATGTGGTGCTGAGAAGAATGTATATTCTGTTGACTTGGGGTGGAGAGTTCTATAGATGTCTATTAGGTCCGCTTGGTGCATAGATGAGTTCAATTCCTGGATATCCTTGTTAACTTTCTGTCTCGTTGATCTGTCTAATGTTGACAGTGGAGTGTTGAAGTCTCCCATTATTATTGTATGGGAGTCTAAGTCTCTTTGTAAGTCTCTAAGGACTTGCTTTATGAATCTGGGTGCTCCTGTATTAGGTGCATATATATTTAGGATAGTTAGCTCTTCCTGTTGGATTGATCCCTTTACCATTATGTAATGGCCTTCTTTGTCTCTTTTGATCTTTGATGGTTTAAAGTCTGTTTTATCAGAGACTAGGATTGCAACCCCTGCTTTTTTTTGTTCTCCATTTGCTTGGTAGATCTTCCTCCATCCTTTTATTTTGAGCCTATGTATGTCTCTGCATGTGAGATGGGTCTCCTGAAGACAGCAGACTGATGGGTCTTGACTCTTTATCCAGTTTGCCAGTCTGTGTCTTTTAATTGGAGCATTTAGTCCATTTACATTTAAGGTTAATATTGTTATGTGTGATCTTGATCCTGCCATTATGATATTAACTGGTTATTTTGCTCATTAGTTGATGCAGTTTCTTCCTAGGCTCGATGGTCTTTACATTTTGGCATGATTTTGCAGTGGCTGGTACCGGTTGTTCCTTTCCATGTTTAGGGCTTCCTTCAGGGTCTCTTGTAAGGCAGGCCTGGTGGTGACAAAATCTCTAAGCATTTGCTTATCTGTAAAGAATTTTATTTCTCCTTCACTTATGAAACTTAGTTTGGCTGGATATGAAATTCTGGGTTTAAAATTCTTTTCTTTAAGAACATTGAATATTGGCCCCCACTCTCTTCTGGCTTGTAGAGTTTCTGCCGAGAGATCTGCTGTCAGTCTGATGGGCTTCCCTTTGTGGGTAACCCGACCTTTCTCTCTGGCTGCCCTTAAGATTTTTTCCTTCATTTCAACTTTGGTGAATCTGGCAATTATGTGTCTTGGAGTTGCTCTTCTGGAGGAGTATCTTTGTGGCGTTCTCTGTATTTCCTGAATTTGAATGTTGGCCTGGCCTGCTAGGTTGGGGAAGTTCTCCTGGATGATATCCTGTAGAGTGTTTTCCAATTTGGTTCCATTTTCCCCCTCACTTTCAGGCACCCCAATCAGACGTAGATTTGGTCTTTTGACATAATCCCATACTTCTTGCAGGCTTTGTTCATTTCTTTTTCTTCTTTTTTCTTTTGGTTTCTCTTCTCGCTTCATTTCATTCATTTGATCCTCAATCGCTGATACTCTTTCTTCCAGTTGATCGAGTCGGTTACTGAAGCTTGTGCATTTGTCACGTATTTCTCGTGTCATGGTTTTCATCTCTGTCATTTCGTTTATGACCTTCTCTGCATTAATTAGTCTAGCTGTCAATTCTTCCACTTTTTTTTCAAGATTTTTAGTTTCTTTGCGCTGGGTACGTAATTCCTCCTTTAGCTCTGAGAGGTTTGATGGACTGAAGCCTTCTTCTCTCATCTCATCAAAATCCTTCTCTGACCAGCTTTGATCCGTTGCTGGCGATGGGCTGTGCTCCTTTGCAGGAGGAGATGCGCTCTTATTTTTTGAATTTCCAGCTTTTCTGCCCTGCTTTTTCCCCATCTTTGTGGTTTTATCTGTCACTGGTCTTTGATGATGGTGACGTACTGATGGGGTTTTGATGTAGGTGTCCTTCCTGTTTGATAGGTTTCCTTCTGACTGTCAGGACCCTCAGCTATAGGTCTGTTGGAGATTGCTTGAGGTCCACTCCAGACCCTGTTTGCCTGGGTATCAGCAGCAGAGGTTGCAGAAGATAGAATATTGCTGAACAGCGAGTGCACCTGTCTGATTCTTGCTTTGGAAGCTTCCTCTCAGGGGTGTACTCCACCCTGTGAGGTGTGGGGTGTCAGACTGCCCCTAGTGGGGGATGTCTCCCAGTTAGGCTACTCAGGGGCCAGTGACCCACTTGAGCAGGCAGACTGCCCCTTCTCAGATCTCAACCTCCGTGTTGGGAGATCCACTGCTCTCTTCAAAGCTGTCAGACAGAGTCGTTCGCGTTTCACAGGCTTCTACTCCTTTAGCTGAGCCCTGTCCCCAGAGGCGCAGTCTACAGAGACAGGCAGGTTTCCTTGAGCTGCTGTGAGCTCCACCCAGTTCCAGCTTCCCAGCGGCTTTAGTTACCTACTTAAGCCTCAGCGATGGCGGGCGCCCCTCCCCCAGCCTCGCTGCTGCCTTGCGGTTAGATTGCCGCAGACTGCTGTGTTAGCAAGGAGAGAGGCTCCGTGGGCGTGGGACCCTCCCGGCCAGGTGTGGGATACAATCTCCGGTGTGCCAGTGTTATAGCGCAGTATTGGGGTGGGAGTTACCCGATTTTCCAGGTGTTGTGTGTCTCAGTTCCCCTGGCTAGGAAAAGGGACTCCCTTCCCCCTCGCGCTTCCCAGGTGAGGCGATGCCTCGCCCTGCTTCAGCTCCCGCTGGTCGGGCTGCAGCAGCTGACCAGCACCGATTGTCCGGCACTCCTGAGTGAGATGACCCCAGTACCTCAGTTGAAAATGCAGAAATCGCCGGTCTTCTGTGTCGCTCGCGCTGGGAGATGGAAACTGAAGCTGTTCCTATTCGGCCATCTTGCTCCGCCCCTCGTGTGTGTCTTTTGTAAGCAATACTTAAATTTTTTTTTTTGTTTTTTTTTTTTTTGTTTTGAGACAGAGTCTTGCACTGTTGTCCGGCCTAGAGTGCAGTGATGCAATCTTGGCTCACTGCAGCCTCCGCTTCCTGCATTCAAGTGATTCTCCTGCTCAGCCTCCCAAGTAGCTAGGATTACAGGTGCTTGCCACCATGCCCAGCTAATTTTTTTTTTTTTTTTTTTTTTTTGTATTTTTAGTAGAGATGGGCTTTCACTCTGTTGGCCAAGCCAGTCTCAAACTCCTGACTTCATGATCTTCCCGCCTCTGCCCCTCAAAGTGCTGGGATTACATGTGTGAGCAACCGTGCCCGGCCAAAAAAAATCTTTTTTTAATTGAAAGGCAGTAACACTGGCTAATAAGCAGTATGGGTTTTTTTGTTTTGTTTTGTTTTGTTTTGTTTTGTTTTGAGATGGAGTCTCACTCTGTCACCCAGACTGGAGTGCTGAGGTGTGATCTTGGCTCACTGCAACCTTCGCCTCCCAAGTTCAAGCGATTCTCTTCTCAGCCTCCCACAGTAGCTGGGACTACAGGCGCCTACCACCATGCCCAGCTACTTTTTTTTGTATTTTTTAGTAGAGACCGGGTTTCACCATGTTGGCCAGGCTGATTTTGAACTCCTGACCTCAGGTGATCCGCCTCCCTCTGCCTCTCAAAGTGCTGACATTATAGGCATGAGCCACCGTGCCCAGCCATAAGCCATAAGCAGTATTTTTTAAACCCAGTTTGACAACATTAGCCTTTTACTTGCTATATTTAGTCCATTTGCATTTACCGTTATTCCAGATAAGGTTGGGTTTATAATTACACTCTATTTGCATGTTATTTGACACACCTGTTTTATGTCCCTTCTTTTCTTCCTTTCTTGGCTTCTTTTAGATGAATAAAATTATGCATTCTTTTACTATTCTTTGAGTTTTGCACTAGAGATTATCACATAGGATGACCACTTGATTTTCTTTACTTTGTATGTGATTTGAAATTTTTGCTAAGAGAATTTTTTCTTTCTGTTTATAATAGTTTTACTCAGATACATCTCAGAGGTGGCCATTCTGGTCAATATTCTCATGTATATAAATGCATTCAACATCTAGATTTAGTCATTTTTTAATTCCAGAAAGTTTTCTTAGATTATAATTTTTATGGTTAAACACTTATATTTTATTTATTTATTTTGAGACAGAATTTCGCTCTTGTTGTCCAGGCTGGAGTGCAATGGCACAATCTTGGCTCACTGGAACCTCCGCCTCCCAGGTTCCTTGGGGCTCCTCAACTGCTAGTGCTGACTCACCAGATCTATTCTCAATGCTTCTTCACTCAAGATGGGTGGATCGCAGACCTATTAGGTCCCTTCACTCATTGTAGCCTCCTACACAGAGTGATTTGAGGAACTGCTAGAAGATTTTGAACAGAGAGAAGTGATTTTATTTGACTTGTGTTTTGAAGGGATCACTCTGACTGATGGGTGAAGAACAGATTGGGGGGGCAAGGATGGAAGCAGAAGGTTTAGTTTGGGTGGCTATCACAATAATCTACATGAGAAATAACAGTGGCTTTGATCAGAATAGTACTAGTAGAGGTGATGAGATTTTGGATTTTATTTTATTTTATTTATCTATTTTTTTTTTGGAGATGGAGTCTCACTCTGTCTCCTAGGTTGGAGTGTAGTGGTGCTATCTTGGCTCACTGCAACCTCCGCCTTCCGGATTCAAGCGATTCTCCTGCCTCAGCAGCTGAGATTACAGGCATCCATCACCATGCACAGCTAATTTTTGTATTTTTAATAGAGACAGGAGTTTCACCATGGTAACCAGGCTGGTCTCGAACTTCTGACCTAAAGTGATCCACCCACTTCAGTTTATTCTTTAAGTGTAGGAGTATGTGACTTCACCCTTGCTGGGCATTGCCTTAGGTCCTGTTTATAATGTGACATCTTTTTTTTTTTTTTTTTTTTTTGAGACGGAGTCTCGCTCTGTCTCCCAGGCTGGAGTGCAGTGGCCGGATCTCAGCTCACTGCAAGCTGCGCCTCCCGGGTTCACGCCATTCTCCTGCCTCAGCCTCCCGGGTAGCTGGGACTACAGGCGCCCGCCACCTCGCCCGGCTAGTTTTTTGTATTTTTTAGTAGAGATGGGGTTTCACCGCATTAGCCAGGATGGTCTCGATCTCCTGACCTCATGATCCACCCGTCTCGGCCTCCCAAAGTGCTGGGATTACAGGCTTGAGCCACCGCGCCCGGCAATGTGACATCTTATCACCACAAAGAGCTTGTTTTGTCAATCTTATGATCTCTATTTTAACATTAATGCTGGTCAGTTGTGTCTAAACTGCAAAAGGGAGGGGGTATAATAAGGCGCGTCCAACCTCACATTCCATCATGGCCAGGAACTCGGTTTTAAGATTTTTCTGGACTCTCCTTGGTCAAGAGGGTGTCTGTTCAGGCAATGGTGGGAGGGAGGAGGGGGCCTAGAATTTTATTTTTAGTTTGCAATAGAGGAACTTCTGAACTACTCAATTGGTGCGGCAGGGCAGGCCTTGAGCCAACTGCTGAGGCTGGAATTGATAGAGCCTCATGGATAGAGCATGGAAAGGAGGACCTCAGGGAGCAGATCCAGACACTCAGTGGGCAGGGTTTAGCTTGAGCAAAGCGGGCTGTGGTCCACAGTGGGGCTAGTCCTGTAAAGACACTAGGCAGTCTTGGGGCCAACTGCAGGGTCCAAGAAGCTGAGCTCACACCCAGGTCAGGGCCCTGGGAGTAGGTGATTGTGACTCATGGGTGACCAGGCGGCAGGCCCTGGGGCAGTTCCCTTCAGAGCCAAGGCCCACCAGATTGGGAGACTGGAGGCTGTCACTGGTGGGGTGGTCCTTTTGGGACCTAGAGCTGCAGTGGGCTCAGCAGGGGATGCAGGGAGCTTTGGCTGCAGGAAAGGAATTATTGTATAAGGATACTGGCAGATTGCGTGGAACCTAAAGATAGGAAGAGACGGGACCTCGGGAGGATTAGGGAACTGGAAGGCAGGCACCAAATTCCTTTCTCTCGTTGTGGCGCCTATGCATCCTCTGTCTCCCTGGCTCTGCCAGATCTCTCCAGTACTCTTCTCTCTGCCTGGGTCACTACCCTTTCCTTTCTCTTAGCTTTCTTTACTTTGCCTCAGATCCAATAAAATCTGCCTCATTCTCTGAGATCTACAGGTGAAGGACCCATGGAGTCTATCTCAGTCTCATGAGAGGGAACCAGTTGGCAACATCCATGCCCCATGCCTTTTGCATCCTCATATTGGGAACCAGGCAACCAGTTTGAGAGGTGACCTTGTCCAGTCATGGCCCCCAGGGTTGTGGGAGAAGGAATCTCTAAGAAGAGGGCATGGTCAGGAGAAACGATGAGTGGTTTTAGTTTTTGATCCACTTTAGGCAGTTTGCAGAGTGAGAATCTCTGCCTAGGCCCCACTGGGTACACCAGCTTAGAATCCATTTTATTGTCTTGTTAACTTTTATTTTGTCATAACTTTTTATAGACGTATCAATTACATCAATAAGATGCAGCCATTTTAAGTGCATAATTCAAAAAGGAAAATCACCCAGGAAAAGCAGAGCTCGTGTGTTTGTCTGTTTCCTGTTGCTTGTAACAAAACACCTGAAACAGGTAATTTATAAAGAAAAGAAATTTATTTCTTGCAGTTCTGGAGGCTAAGTTCAAGACTGAAGGGCCACATCTGGTGAGGGCCTTCTTGCTGGTGGTGACTTTCTATAGAGTACCAAGGTGGCATTTCATAGTGAGGCGGCTGAGCATGCCAGCTCAGATCTCACTTCCTTTTCTTATAAAGCCACCAGTTCCACTCCCATGATAACCCATTAAGCTATGAGTAGATTAATCCATCCATGAGGGCAGAGTCCTCATGATCTAATCACCTCTTAAGGGTCCCACCTCTCGATGCTGCCACATTAGGGATTAAGTTTCAACATGAGTTTTGCAGGGGACGTTGCTACCATAGCAGCTGGTAAGACCAGGCACTGAGAACATCGTCCTGTTTTCTCTGGAGTTCCCGTCCAGAGCAACTCTCTGAAGTTGTCTGTGCTATAATCAGAGTCTGAGAGCTTAATCTGGCTCTAGAATGGGATAACAGCAACTGAAGGGGAAAAACCAGTACCTGCCGTCTTCTGCCAGATAGGAGCTGGATGGCAGGACAAGTGGAAACCCCCTGAGGTTCCATCTCTGGGAAGGGAATGTTATGCAAGAGACACAGAAGCCCCAACGTGCCCACACTGAGCCATTAATAGCAGGATGGGGGCAGAAGCTTTGGAACCATAAAGACCAGGACTGGATTTTCAACTCCCCCATTCCCTAGGCATGAAACACTGGAAAATTCTCTCAGTCATCTGACACCAGTTACCTCACATGAAAATTAAGATAACAACATCTTACAGAGTGGGTACTAAAATTAGAGATAATGTTTGCATGAATCATGGTGCTCTAAAAGCTGGCTATTGTCATCATTTTGGTCTACACACACACGCACTTTCATGCACACACACACTCATTAAAAAATAGAGAGATAAAGTGAGTGCCTCTGTGGGTCTCCCCGATGCATGAAGGTACTGGATTGAATGTGTGTGGAGAATCTCAGGCAATGCTGTTACAGGTAACGGTACTGGGGGCCAGGGGCTTTTCAAGGGCCTTAAGATAATGTTTGACACCTCACATTAAATGACTGAC
Source organism: Piliocolobus tephrosceles (assembly GCF_002776525.5). Lineage (NCBI taxonomy): Eukaryota > Metazoa > Chordata > Mammalia > Primates > Cercopithecidae > Piliocolobus > Piliocolobus tephrosceles. The sequence continues at coordinate 102,305,561 of NC_045435.1, read as the reverse complement.
TCAAAATGCAAAATTAAAATTGACAAAGGCGAAGTAATCTCCAGTGCAACAAACTCAAAAATGATACTTTCTCCTTACATATAAACTCTATAAGAGTTATATAGGCCATAGTATGTTGGTGTCAGAATGTCTAAGCTTTATATTTTGGCTCCGCCACTCTGTGGTTCTGGGCAAGTCATTGAACCTCTCTGTGCCTGTTTCCTTATCTGTAAAATGAGAAAAATAATAGTACCTACTTCAAAGAGTTATTGTAAAGTACTTAAAATGGTGTCTGGCACATAACAAGCCTGGCTATTATTATATTTATTGTAGGATGAAGGTGCATTTTAATATACTTGATATATTGGGGTAGGGCTTCCAGAAGTAAAAGGGCCTGAGCCTCATAAAGGCCTTAAAACAACTCTGATCACGTTTATGTGACTGTATTTTTATGTAGATCAGGTATAACTCAGATTGTAAACTATAGAAGTGTGATTGTGTGTTCATAAAAATTAATGGTTCTCTGCAGGATGATACTGCTCCCAGAGATATTTTGGAGATTTGCATGGCTTTTTCTTTTGTCATAATGAACAGTGGTTACTGCTGGCATTTAGTGGGGTCAGACTAGTACAACAAAGATTTCTCGTGTGTCCCTCAGGACTGATTTATTTATTTATTTATTTATTTAGAGATGGAGCTCCAGCTCTGTGACCCAGGCTGGAGTGCAATGGCGCGATCTCATCTCACTGCAACCTCTGCCTCCCGGGTTCAAGTGATTCTCCCACCTCAGTCTCCTGAGTAGCTGAGATTACAGGTGGGCACCACCACGCCCTGCTAATTTTCATGTTTTTAGTAGAGATGGGGTTTTGCCATGTTGGTCAGACCTCAAGAGATCTGCCTGCCTGTGCTTTTCCAAAGTGCTGGGATTATAGGCATAAGCCACCATGCCTGGCTCTTCAGGACTTTTACATACAACAAACCGGGCTGGACACGGTGGCTCGTGCTGGTAATTTCCGTGCTTTGAGATGCTAAGGTGGGTAGACTACTGGAGGTCAGGAGTTTGAGACCAGCCTAGGCAAAGCCCCGTCTTTACTAAAAATACAAAAGTTAGCTGAGAATGGTGGCGTGTGCCTGTAGCCCTAGCTACTCAGGAGGCTGAGGCAGGAGAATCACTTGAACCTGGGAGTTGGAGATTGCAGTGAGCCGAGATCGTGCCACTGCACTCTAGCCTGGGTGACAGAGCAAGACTCCATCTCAAATAATAATAATAATAATAATAATAATAATAATAATAATAATAAATGAATAAATACAACAAACCTACTTATGACAATCCAATTCTAAAATGTAACTGAACCTAGAATTATATAGGTGAAAAACCTGCTTCTAATTATTTGAGCCTAGAATGAATTCCATTTTATAAGTGAATACAGAGTGGGCTTTTTTTGTCAAGGTTTAGTCATATGCTGCATTAAATTTCCTAGGAAGCATCAAGTGCATACATCAAGGAAAGATGGCACAGTGCTTTATTTGAAACTTTGTCAAGAGTTCACCATTTTGAAAAGTCACGGATAGGGTGGCCAGGCGCAGTGGCTCACACCTGTAATCCCAGCACTTTGGGAGGCTGAGGCGGGTGGATCACGATGTCAGGAGATCGAGACCATCCTGGCTGACACAGTAAAACCCCATCTCTACTAAAAATATAAAAAATTAGCTGGGAGCGGTGGCGGGCGCCTGTAGTCCCAGCTACTTGGGAGGCTGAGGCAGGAGAATGGCGTGAACCTGGGAAGTGGAGGTTGCAGTGAGCCTTGATTGTGCCACTGCACTCCATCCTGGGTGACAGAGCGAGACTCTGTCTCAAAAAAAAAAAAAAAAAAAAAA
>NC_045435.1:102290955-102303601 GCF_002776525.5 Piliocolobus tephrosceles | reverse complement strand
AAAAAAAAAAAAAAAAAAAAAAAAAAAAAAAAGGAAAGAAAAGTCACAGATGGCGATCCTGTTTATATTATTGGAGTCATCAAATTTGTCTGCCCTGTAACTGTCCTCTTCATGGTGACTATATCTACATAGGAATATACTGATTTAGCCTCTATGGCAAAATGTCAAATATGGAGGAAAAGGGTGAGTAATATTCAGCTGAATGTCAAAAGCTTGGTTTTTATATCTTCCCACATGTGGAGAGTTGTCAATATGCCTACTGTACACTTCTTTTAAAATAAACAGTAACCACAAGAAGATAAAAAGTAAAAATTGTGTAAAGAAATACATTTATAAAGTTGGCAGCATATCATACTTTTGAGATTTAAAGAAGTTTGAAATTAGAATAGCCACGGAATGTTAAAGAAAAATCTCTCAGTAGAAGGTAAAGTTGTTGCTACTTCTTTCAGCATAATATAAATGATTGCAAAATATGGTAAGCAGTATAATATTATAGAAAAAACTCAAATTACCAGTGGTTTATAGGTTATTAGAATGATAGGAAAAAATCCAATTGAAATTTTTTTTTCATTGAATTCTGATGATACTGTTGTAAGAAAAATCAATGAGATGGTGAAACTGTTGAATATCAGCTGTGTAATGAGATCAGTGGAGCACATTTTCGTTACTAGTGGATGAGATCTTTCAGTGGAATGAGGACGCTCTCCTGTTCGCATGGATAAGGAAATGAAAAAAGCCACAGTGAAAATTTATTTTCAAAATTACTGGCAATGTATACAAAGGCACTGACAGCATTCAAAACCCTTAGAATGTATTTCATATAAAAAAAATAATTCCCTTTCCCATTGTCATTATATTGTATGTGCCACAGACTGAGCCCCAGTTAGAATTTGTTGGCAACATGGGTTTGTAGGCCACTAAAAAAATTAGCACCAGATGTTTAGCACACTGAGAAGACAAACATTTTGTGAAAATTGTATGTTATTTTATTTATTTTGAATTCCTTGTTGTTTTTCAAGATTTTCAGTGTTGCAGTGATCTGCCTTTGAAGGCATAATCTCTCTGAGACCCCTTGTAGTCTCTGATTTTACAGTTTCTTCTTCCAACTTAGCCTTTATTCTTCACCATCTGATGAAATAAAATAACCCTAGACCACAATGAAATAAACAAGGTCCAAAACTTCATCATGTAAAATGTACAGTTGCATTATTTCAATGTTGATTTAAAAAAATGTCTTTCAAGAGGCCTGTGCTATCAAAAACAGGCACAAAGGTAAAAACATTGAAGCATATTATATACAATTTTCCATATATCCAGCTGAGCAAGTTCCAATTAAGTTATTCTGTTTCATTTTTTTGTATTATTTTTCAACTTTTATTTTCGATTCAGGGGGTACATGTGCAGGTCTGTTACCAGGGTATATTGTACGATGCTGAGGTGTGGGGTAATAATGATCCTGACACCCAGGTACTGAGCATAGTACCCAAGAGTTTTTCAACCCTTGCCCCACTCTCTCCTTCCCCACTCAGTGGTCCCCAGTGTCTGTTGTTACCATCTTTATCTCCATGATTACCCAGTGTTTAACTCTCACTTGTAAGTGAGAACATGTGATACTTGTTTTTCTGTTTCTGCATTCATTTGCTTAGGGATAATGACCTGCAGCTGCATCAATGTTGCTGCAAAGAACATGATTTTGTTCTTTTTATGGCTGCATAGTATTCCTGGAGAGAGAGAGATATATATATAATATTTTCCTTTATATTATATATAACATATACCATATAGAATATAATATTGTATATGTATAATAATATATTATGTATTATATAACAATATATTGTATAATATAATTATAATATAATATATGTATTATATTATATATTATATATTATAACATAATTCCTTTGTATATTATATACACACATACACACACACACATATTTTCTTTATCCAGTTCACTATTGATTGGCAACTAGGTTGATTCCATGTCTTTGCTGTTGTGATAGTCCTGTGATGAACACGTGAGTGCATGTGTCTTTTTGGTAGAACGATTTTTCTTTTTAATATATACCCAGTAATGAGATTGCTGGGTTGAACAGTAGCTCTAAGTTCTCTAAGAAATCTCCACACTGCTTTCCACAGTGGCTGAACTAATTTACGTTCCCACCAGCAGTGTATAAGCATTCTCTGTTCTCTGCAGCTTTGCTGGCATCTGCTGTTTTTTGATTTTTTAATAATAGCCATTTAATAATTGCCATCTGGTGTCAGATGGTATCTCATTGTGGTTTTGACTTGCATTTCTGATGATCGGTGATGTAGAGCATTATTTCACATGCTGTTGGCTGCTTATATGTCCTCTTTTGAGAAGTGTCTGTTCATGTCTTTTACCCACTTTTTAATGGGGTTATTTGTTTTTTGTTTGTTGAACCACTTAAGTTCCTTATAGATTCCCTACCTCCCTCCCTTCCCCCACTTTCTTTTTGTCTTTCTTTCTTTCTTCTTTCTTTTTTTCTTTAGGGTTTCACTCCTGTTGCCCAGATTGGAGTGCAGTGGCATGATCTCAGCTCACTGCAACCTCTGCCTCCTGGGCTCGAGCAATTCTCCTGCCTTAGCCTCCCTAGTAGCTGGGACTACAGGCATGCACCACTGTGCCCAGCTAAGTTTTGTAATTTTTCTAGAGGCGGGGATTTTGCCATGTTGCCCAGGCTGGTCTCGAACTCCTTAGCTCAAGCGATCTGCCCACCAGACCTCCCAAAGAGCTAGGATTACAGGTGTGAGCCACCTGGCCCGGCCAAATTCTGTATATGAGACCTTTATTGGATGCATAGCTTGCAAATATTTTCTCCCATTCTGTAGGTTGTCATTTACTCTTTAGTTTAATTAGGCTTACTCTTTAGTTTAATTAGAAACTCTAGTTTAATTAGGTCTCACTTGTCAATTTTTGTTTTGGCTGCAACTGCTTTTGAGGACTTAGTCATAAATTCTTCCCCAAGGCCAATGTCCAAAATGGTGTTTCCTAGGTTTTCTTATAGGATTCTTGCAGTTTGAGGTCTTACATTTAAATCTTTAATCTACCTTGAGTTAATTTTTGTATATAGTGAAAAGTAGGGGTCCAATTTCATTCTTTTGCATGTGGTTAATTGGTCATCCCGGCACCATTTATTCAATAGGAAATCCTTTCCCCATTGCTTATTTTTGCTAACTTTGTCGAAGATCTGATGATTATAGGTGTGTGGCTTTATTTCTGGATTCTCTATTCTGTTCCATTGGTCTATGTGTCTGTTTTTGTATCAGTACCATGATGTTTTGGTTACTGTAGCCTTATAGTTAGTTTAAAGTCAAGTAAGATGATGCCTCTGGCTTTGTTCTTTTTGGTTAGGATTGCTTTGGCTCTTTGGGCTTTTCTTCTTATCATTATTATTAGAGGTAGAGTCTTTCTCTGTTACCCAGGCTGGAGCGCAGTGGCATCATCATAGCTCACAGCTGCCTTGAACTTCTGGGCTCAAGCATCTTCCCATCTCAGCCTCCTGAGTAGCTGGAACTATAGGTGTGTGCCACCATGCCTGTCTACTTAAAAAATTTTTTTTTAGTATCAGACTCTGGGAAAAAATAAAAAGTTTTAAAACTAAATAGAAGACCAAAATAAAAAAAGAGAAAACAAATTTTTGTAGAGATGAGGTCTCACTGTGTTTCCCAGCCTGGTCTCGAACTCCTGGCCTCAAGTGATCTTCCCATCTCAACTTCCCAAAGTGCTGGGGTTATAGCTATGAGCCATTGTGCCTGGCCTTAATTCAGTTACTTCAAAACCTGTCCTCTGTGTCCCCTATTTCCCCTCAGTACTGAGCCTGCACTATTACCTGCAGTAGCTGTGCCTGGGATTCTCCTGCAAACATGATCACACACGTTCAATCCAGTACCTTCAGTGCAATCAGGCAGACACACGCAGGCATTCACCCTCTCTCTATGTGCATGCAGACCAAATTGATGACAATGGCCAGCTTTCAGAGCCCCATAAGCTATGCATATCCCAAACATTATCTCTAATCTTAGCACCCGCCCTGTAGGGTAAGTGTTATTATCCCTTTAGTCTGCTCCAGTTTGAGACTCAGGTTTGAGAACTGAGGCAAGGCAAGAACCCAGAGTGCACCTCATCACATTAAAATATTAATTGTCTTGTAGGTTACACAGTATGGCCTTCCAGGTGTTTTGAAGTAGCAGGATGCATATCTTGAATGAGTATTGGAATTTCAAAAAGGGAGATAAGATTGCTGAGGTATTTAATCATTACCTGTTCCACATCATGCAGAGGGACATTTTCAACATTACTCTTAAAAATGAGACCAATGCTATTCTGAGAATATTATTCTTTCTTACTTTTCCTCTTTGACTGTAATTTGCTTGGCGTGTTATTCCTGTTTCTATTAAGGTTATTCCTTCTTTGGTTTATAGACTAATGAGCCTGGTATGTTTTTATGTATCCAAACACTAATTTTCATTCTGATATTGACTGGAACCTCTTGTCTTTCATTCTTTAGTATTTTTGTAAGGAAATGCTTCCAATATTCTTACTTCTAAATCCAAACTGACTCATGCAACCACACCATCTATTGTCTATTCTAGTAAAGTTGTGCTGGATCATTTACATATGAAGATGCATATTATTTTGTTATGATCATTTCATTTCTCCTTTTATGACAAGGTGTGAGAAAAAGCAGTCCCTGACACCCGGGAGTTGGCTTGGCACTCACTTATGGGTTTTTTCTGTTGCATGTAAACAATTCCACAGAACACCGGTATTGGATAAGGCCACCCAGATGGAAATGGCTCTAGATAAAAACAAGAACATTCCCTAATCACGTCTGAACATAGACAAAACATGAACATTCTCCAAACCATAGAGATGACCAAACCTCCCACTATCCTGGCTAATATGAGTGACTGCTGCTTTTTCACATTGATAGCTTTAGCCTGGCTCTAGTCTTCCCTCCTTCTAGATGAAGTTAATTAAAATACCCAACCATAGAACTACTCCCACTTCTTGATGGCATCCAATCCAAAGCAAAGCACTGCTTTCATGAATCTTTCCAAAAGCTGCCCCCTAAACCCTAAATCCTATAGTAAGTCCTTTCTAATACCCTCTTACCAAGACATCCTGCATTTCCCCGTGGTGTGCATTCTCCCTCCCTGCAATGTACAATAAACTGAACTTGTTCAACTGCAAGCGTGTTCCCAAGGAGGCTGGGAGGCGTTGATAGATATAATGATGTTTTTGGAATTATGTATGTAGATAGATTATATTATCTATAATTTCCATTTCAAGATAGTAAATGGGCTTTACAAAGCATTTGCTACAAAAAGTGGGTATTGAATTTGGTAGGATCATTGCTAATGATGTCCTGATCAATGCCCTGCCTAGGGCTATATCCTAAATCCTGGTAGATTGCTTATTGCTACATTTGCATAGAAATCCTGCTTGTGAAGGTAAGGTTTGCTTGAGGATGCCACTTAAATGATTGGTTAGTATTAAATCACCCTGCCCTTCCCATGCCCAAATTGTCCTCAAACTAAATACAGAACAAACTATTCTACTTTGCAGCTTAAGAAAAATGAGTAGGGAGGGACTGCTCCAGGTCAGTCTTGTCCTCCAGACTCTGGCTTTGATCGCCTTTGTCATATAGGGTACTATTGTCTGGGCATTAGGTCTTGCTATGCTCATTTAGGACACTCATGTATCGCTATCATTTGTTTTTCAGATGTGTGTTTTTTCTTCTGCCAGCACTTCTGGCATCTCAATCGTGTTGCAGGAACTGTTAAAGTAAATCAGTGGATAAAAGTGTTTTTATGACCTTGTGGAATGAAACTGACATCCTTTCTTACTTTTCAAAAACTAGCTGCTTTAAAAGGGAGGAATGGGCACTTAGGAAATTCTGAGAAGCCCCAATGATTAAGACAATACTGTTTCATAAATAATAATAAAAAAAATTAGCTACATATGTAAGCATTGTTTCCCGAGGACATACCCTCTCCATCTCGGCATACTTTTGCCACTTGCTGTGCCTGGGTGCATGATGAAGACCAACTGGTCAAAGAAGTGTTGCTTTTAAGAGTGTGGGAGGAGGCAGTTTAGATTACTTAGGACTAATCATTAATATATGATTTAATAAGTTCTTTGTTTATTTTTTATCCAATCACACCTCCACCCCAGGTCCATGAGGGCGGGGACGTTTGGTTTGCTGTTACCTGTCAAGAGCTTTAAAAATGCTGAATAAATATTTACTCCATGTACAAATCACTGAATCAGTCCATCCCTTAGTGATTCATCTGTTTTCCCTCTTCCTTTTCCCATATCGGGTGTGCGAACCTCTGAGCACCAAGTACCAGTCGGCCCCCTCTCCCGCCCACTTGAAGGAAGAAGGCGCAGCGGCGCTGGGGCCTGACTAGGGCACCCACGTGGAGCGCTGCGCTCAGCCTCCTGGACCCGGTACCTCCCCAGGCTCTGAAGACAGCAGCAGCCCCAGGACGGGCGGGTACGCCAAGTCCTGGGGACCCTCTCCCAAGCGCTGTCAGGGCGGCGGGGTGGCGCGCGCTCCTCCCTAGGGCGGCCAGCTCAGGAAATCGCGCTGGGCAGAGATGGGCTTGTGTCCGCACCCGCAGCCTCCGCCTCAACACCCTAGGGGAGAGGGACGCGAGCAAGGGTGCCGGGCCCAGGCTCCCCAGCCATTCTCAGGCCAGAACCCCCTTTCTAAACAAGAGATGGCCGTGGTGTGTAGCGGACTCTACCAGGGACAGTCTGGCAGAACTGGGCTCCTTGCATTCCCCAGTATATCGGCTAATTCCGTGTCCTTGGCAAACTTTATATTTTGATTTCAAATATAAAAATAATCAATAGGCCGAGAGCCGTGGCTGGCGCCTGTAATCCCAGCACTTTGGGAGGCAGAGGCGAACGGATCGCCTGAGGTCAGGAGTTCAAGAGCAGCTTGGCCAACATGGTGAAACCCCGTCTCTACTAAAACTACAAAAAAATTAGCCGGGCATGGTGGCAGGCGCCTGTAATCCCAGCTACTCGGGAGGCTAAGGCAGGAGACTCTCTTGAACCTGGAGGCGGAGATTGTAATGAGCCGAGATCGCACCACTGCACTCCAGCCTGGGCAACAAGAGCGAAACTCCTTCTCAAATAAATAAATAAATAAATAATCAATAGCATTACCCATATCCTTTCTTTTGTCCATGGTAAAACAATCAAAAGTACCAAAAAAAAAAAAAAAACAGTGAAAATGAAGTCTGTCTCCCAGTCCCCAAGCGCCCAGATTCTGTCTGGGGCGCCTGGACAGGTAGGTCGGCTCTGGAAAGCGTGAGCAAGCAGCCACGCAGAGAGCGCACTGCGGTTATCATCAGAGATGGGGTCTCCGAATCTGCGACTTCTACGAGGGGCTCGCGAGAGGGAAGTGAGGAGCTGGTTTCGCGAGGACTGATGGGGTTGGCACACAGTGCGAGGAGAAAGGGGTTCTCCCGGTTGAGCGCGGGCTGGCTCCGCTCAGCGTCATCAAAGAATTGCGAAGTAGGGGAGAAAGCGGCTGATTACCAAGGACGCCTTGGGCAGTGAGGAAGGTGGAGGGCGAAGGGGAGTAAACATATGTGGGCTCCAGGGCAGCCAGAAGGTGGCCCTCAGCAGTACCTAGGGAGTGGGAGAGAGGGACAGGGGGTTGGGGGGAGAGAGAGAAGGAGAGAAGAGAAAGAGGAGGAGGGGGAGAGAGAAACCTGCGGGGATTCAGACCGATGCCTGGGTGAGGCTTTGAGGGTTGGGGACTATGAATATGGCTCGCTAGCCTTCCTGTGGTCCCTTTTGCACTCACAGGCTAGTGAACAGAGAGGGAATTGGATTTTCTTTCTTTCTTTCTTTTTCTTTTCTTTTCTTTCTTTTTTTTTTTTGACACAGAGTCTCGCTCTGTCGCCCAGGCTGGAGTGCAGTGGCGCGATCTCGGCTCACTGCAAGCTCCGCCTCCCGGGTTCACGCTATTCTCCTGCCTCAGCCTCCAGAGTAGCTGGGACTACAGACGCCCGCCACCGCGCCCGGCTACTCACCGTGTTAACCAGGATGGTTTCGATCTCCTGACCTCGTGATCTGCCCGCCTTGGCCTCCCAAAGTGCTGGGATTACAGGCGTGAGCCACCACACCAGGCCGGGAATTGGATTTTTCATCTTTCATTTGGTGTATGGTAGGCCCTCAATAGCCAGGGCAAATGAACTAAATAGCTAACTACCTCACATACTCTCATCAGACAGAATAAGGCTCAACGTGGTCCCGGGATTAACCCCAGTCCCACCTTAAGATATTGGCAAAATCCTTAGTTGGGTAAAACTCAGGGGAAGTCCTTGTCTTCAGAAGGTTCACCTCCTCTCCTTTTCATTCATTTTTCTCTTCATCTTTCTTTCAGCCTGGGTGACAGTCTCACTCTGTCACCCAGGCTGGAGTGTAGTGGCGTGCAGTCCAGTGTATTCTGCAGACAGTGCCAAGACCAGCACTTGGTTAATGAAGCTTGGGCAACACTGTGGAGCAAAGCAGGACCAGTTTCACTAGACTTGAGCAAATCTGTGTTGCCTTCACAGGGTAGGAAAGGAAGGAGGAAGGGGGAAATAAGGAAGGAGGCTTTGCTGTCTACTCCCGGTCCCGGAACAGGGCCAATCTTTAGTATCTGTGTTAAAACATATTCCTGGCTTTCCTTCTACACCTGGCTGCTTTTTCTTGGTCTGCTCCCAAGTGCCTCTCTTTCCTTTCCCAATTATATGTGGGTGCCTCCCAAAGTTCTAAGCCCTCCTCCTTGCACCCTCTCTCTCGTGACCTCACCCACCTCCATGGATTTAATGGCCATTCACTTGTGCATGATGCCTGGATCTCCCTCTCTACCCATCCTTTTCTCTGGAGCTCCAGACTCACACATCTAGTTGCTTCCAGAACACCTCAAACTGCATCTCTCCATCCAGAATTCATCTCTTGCCCTCCACCTCCCTGCCCTGGTTTTCATGATCTAAGTGATTGTGTCCACTTTCCTCCCAGCTGCCCAAACTGTGGCTCCTTCCCCCACTTGTTCACCCCACCAATCTCAAGCCCCAACATCCTGTTAGGAGCCATTTAAATCAGCTCTCCAACGCATGCAATTTCCTCTTTCCCCTTATCTGGCCACCATCACCTGTTAGCTTCCACACTGGTCCCTAAGTTTTCCAGGTTTGCTCTGCTCCCGGCCTCATTCCACACGAAGCCATATTCCAAAATGGGTATTTGATAATTACTTCAGAATAAGTGCAAAGTTACTTCATGTGGCCCAGAAGGACACTGACCCTTGTCTGCTTTTCCATGGCTCACCACTGCCAGTTCAAACACTAAGTTCAGCCATCTCGTTTTTGTTCACATCCTTGAATGTTCATACTCTCTGTGGCCTGGCAACTTACCTGTGGCCCTTTCTTTCCCTCTCCACCATTTTTTCTCCACTTCATCTGTCCATTCTCATGCTTCAGGCCCCTGTGGAAACACCGCTTTTCTCAGACATATTCCCTAACTTCCAAGTCTGGTTAGCTGGCGCTTGTCACAGCCCTTTTCAGACTGTGCTTGGCTTACTATTTATTTGCCTTTCTCCTCCCACTGGACTATAATCAGCTTAAAGTCAGGGACCCTAGCATCTGGGTCACTTCATTGTTCTCAGGGCCTAGCATGAAGTCTGGCATATAATAGATGCTTAATAAATATTGAGTACCTACTTAGATGGATAAAGGGAAGAATTGAATTGCTGGAAATAAATGAAGATCAACCAAATGAGAACAAACAAAGGTGACTGATTCAGAGCTTGCTATAGCAAGGGAGTTGGCCACCATCACTTATGTTTTGACAGAGAATTCAAGGCAGGTAGAGGAGTGGGAAAGCTTATGCCCTGATTGAGGCTGTTGGCCTCTAAATATTATTTTTTAATCTTTAAAAATAAGTGTCACTGGCTGGGCATGGTGGCTCATGCCTGTAATCCCAGCATGTTGGGAGGCCGAGGCTGGTGGATCACCTGAGGTCAGGAGTTCAGGACCAGTCTGGCCAACATGGTGAAACCCCATCTCTACTAAAAATATAAAATTAACTGGTCATGGTGGCACATGCCTGTAATCCCAACTACTCGGGAGGCTGAGGCAGGAGAATCGCTTGAACCCGGAGGCAGAGGTTATGGTGAGCTGAGATCGCGCCATTGCACTCTAGCCTGGGCAACATGAGTGAAACTCCATCTTGAAAATAAATAAATAAATAAATAAATATCACTTACCTGCACACCCAGCACTCTCTCTCCCACTAGGGAGAATATGTAAGAGAAGAGGTCCATATAGTCTTATACAGTCAGAACTGCAATTAGAACCTATAGTGATTAAATTCCTTTTTTTTTTTTTTTTTGTGAGGCAGAGTCTCACTCTGTCACCCAGGCTGGAGGGCAGTGATCTCGGCTCACTGTAACCTCCACCTCCAGGGTTCTGCCTCAGCCTCCCAAGTAGTTGTGATTACAGGCATCTGCCACCACACCTGGCTTTTTTTTTTTTTTTTTGTATTTTTAGTAGAGACAGGGTTTTACTATCTTGATCAGGCTGGTCTTGAACTCCTGACATCGTGATCCACCCGCCTCAGCCTCCCAAAATGCTGGAATTACAAGCGTGAGCCACCGTGTCTGGCCTTAAATTCCTTTAAAGTGAAGTTATTGGCTGGGCACAGTGGCTCACACCTGTAATCCCAGCACTTTGGGAGGCCGAGGTGGGTGGATCATCTGAGGTCAGGAGTTTGAGACCAGCCTGGCCAACATGGTGAAACCCCGTCTCTATTAAAACTACAAAAACTAGCCGGGTATGGTGGTAGGTGCCTATAATCCCAGCTACTCGGGAGGCTGAGGCAGGAGAATCACTTGAACCCGGGAGGCAGAGGTTGTGGTGAACCCAGATCTCGCCACTGCACTCCAGCCTGGGTGATGCAGCAAGACTCCATCTCAAAAATAAATAAATACATAAAAATGAATTATTATTATTATTTTGGAAGGGCTCCAAAAATCATGACAAATACAATTGATGGAAATCATGCCAGAGTGGTCATACTCCAATATGCAGGGTATGAAGGTTAATTTTATGTGTCAACTTGTATAGGCTCTGGCACCCAATTGTTTGGTGAAACATCAGTCTAGATGTTGCTGTAAAGGTATTTTTGGGGTACAATTAACATTTAAATCAGTAGACTTTGAGTAAGCCTATTATCTTCTATAATGTATCTGGGTCTCATGCAGTCAGCTGAAGGCCTTAGAGAATAGATTAGGTCTCCTAAGGAAGAAGGGATTCTGCCTCCAGACTGCCTTCAGACTCAAGACTGCAACATCACCCTTCACTGTTCTCCCACCCGCTGGCCTGCCCTGCAGATTTTGGACTTGCCAGCCCCAACAATCGCATGAGATGGTACCTTAAAATCCCTATTAACTCCCATCAATTGCCTGAGCCTGCCACTTAAAATCCCTATTATCTCTCTACTCATCCATTCATCTATCTACACATCCTATCGGTTTTGTTTCTCTGAAAAACCCTAGTACACTGGGCAAGGGCCAGATGTGCAGACAAAAATTCTCCCCCCAACAAGCACAAGTGAATATATGCAGGACTAACCTCTGTACCGGACTCCCAACTTTTCCTCTAGTCTTCTGCAACTCTAATTCCTCTTTATCAGTTCAGACCTAGAATCAGATAACACGTGTTTACATTTGTTGTCAGAGGGATTATACTATAGCAGGTGATTTTCAGCCAGTGTATGATGTCATTAACATTATAAGCATCTTGTTTCCAAGTTGAAGAAGGAAGGATTCTCTAAGAAAGAACGTTCCATGAGCAGGTAGAGGGATGTGTTTATCATAAAGCATCCTGAAGTACCATAAAGTACCACATCTGTGGTAAGCCTCCAGGGTGAGGGCAGAGCCAGGCTTTGTGGGGCCTAATGCTTATACAATTTAGAGGACTCTCTTTAGGAAAAAAGAAAACACAAAAATAGTACATTTGCAAATTTTCAGTGATAAGTGATCATGCGAACACATTGCTAAAGCCTCTTCCAGGGCCTTGGGCAGGACAAGTAAGGTGAAGGGCCTTGAAGCTTAAACTTAATTAGTTCCGGTATATCTGACTCTGCTTCAGGGCTTTTTGGGGTGGGGACAGAAAGACAGGTGCTGGCCTCTCCCTGGGTTGGTTCTTCCACCTCTGGGGAGGAAAGTTGGGGCTGGCCTGGTTCCAGCTGCTCGAGAGACACATTTCTCTTCCTCTAAGATCCAGAGTCTTCCCTCCCATCCAAGCCCTGTAAGTGTGAGTTGCCAGATTTCTGGTTCCTTCTTTATCCCTTTCCTTTCTCCCCTTCTCTAATATTAACCCCTTGTCCCGGAATCTCAAAGGCCTGTTTTCTGTGCTCTTGTACACTGCTTCTTTAGAATGCACCCAACTGTCTTGTCTCTCTTTTCTTTTCTTTTTTTCTCTTCTCTTCTCTTCTGTCTTCTCTCCTCTCCTCTCCTTTTCTCTTCTTTCCCTTCCCATCCCTTCCCTTCTCCCTCCTCCCTTCCTTCCTTCCTTCCTTCCTTCCTTCCTTCCTTCCTTCCTTCCTTCCTTC
>NC_045435.1:102270578-102290945 GCF_002776525.5 Piliocolobus tephrosceles | reverse complement strand
TTCCTTCCTTCCTTCCTTCCTTCCTTCCTTCCTTCCTTCCTTCCTTCTTTCCTCTGTCTCTCTCTCTTTCTTTCTTTCTTTTTTTTTTTGAGTCAGGGTCTCACTCTGTCCCCCAGGCTGGAGTGTAGTGGCATGATTATGGCTCACTGCAGCCTCTACCTCCCAAGCTCAAGCGATCCTCTCACCTCAGCCTTCTGAGTAGCTGGGACCTCAGGTCTGTGGCACCACACTCGGCTATTTTGTGTGTGTGTGTGTGTGTGTGTGTGTGTTTTTAGAGACAGGGTTTTGCCATATTGTGCAGGCTGGTCTCAAACTCCTGACCCCAAGTGATCTGCCCACCTCTGCCTCCCGAAGTGCTGGGATTATAGGCGTGAGCCACTGCGCCTGGTCCACACTGCTTCTTTAGAGTGCATCCAATGATATTTTCAAATCAGCCTGTCTTGTCTGCCATCCCACAAACCTCTCTGTGCTTCTTGAAGCTTCTCATGGTTTGAGGAGAGCATTCCTGGCTGCACACAGGATGTCGTAATTGCAGCAGCTCCATCACGGGGACTTTTCTCTATGGTCCTTTCTCCACGTCTATGACCAGCCATCTCTTTTCTTTTTGCCTCTTCAGATTTCTAAATGCTGGGTGTGTCCATCTCACTTAAGCTGACTCGTACTATTAGAAGCAATGGCTTTCTAACTGTACCCAGAGATATGTAATTTTATATAATTTGTTTTCATATATTTCACCGAATATGTGAATTTATTAGCACCTCATCCTGAGAGAAGACCAATGATTGGCTGAAAATATTCCTGCACACTCCAGGGTACTGACACCCTCAGATTCTCTCTCAGTTCTGAGTTCCTGTGTCTTCAGAACCACTGAGATCACTTGCACACCATTTCACGGCAGTTCTTTCCCCTGGTTCTTTTCCTACCAATTGAGATCTGGGCTCTTTCTCTGGCTTCCCCTCGTAATCACTCACATGAAATGTGTATACATGTAATAGACTTTACTGAATGAGTTGGAACAACAGAGTTGTTTTGTATCACAGAAAAACACAAACAATTTAACATTATATTTAAATCACCTTCATTTTTGACAAGCGTCTTTGGAATTCTTCCCTGGCCTCCTTTCTCCCTAGTCCTGACCCCCTGCTAAATTGATTGCCAACCACACACCCCCAAATGCCCAACCTTCTCATTCCTTCTTCTCTCAAAAGGCAGAAGTGACCTCATTTAGTTTAGGTCTAAAAAACAAAAAATGGCCAGGTGCGGTGGCTCATGCCTGTAATCCCAGCACTTTGGGATTGCCTGAGGTCAGGAGTTTGAGACCAGCCTGGCCAAGGTGTTGAAACCCTGTCTCTACTAAAAATGCAAAAATTAGCCGGGCGTGGTGGCAGGTGCCTGTAGTCCCAGCTACTCGGGAGGCTGAGGCAGGAGAATTGCTTGAACCTAGGAGACGGAGGTTGCAGTGAGCGGAGACTGAGCCATTGCACTCCAGCCTGGGGGATAGAGTGAGACTCCATCTCAAAAACAAACAAAACAAAAAACACAAAAGATCCTCATACTGCCATACTGAGAGTGAATAAAAAACAGAGAAATTAAGAAAACAGAAGACTTCTCCATTATGGAAAAACGGAGTTCCTCTCTTTCACACATTGAGACTTCATTTGCAGGCATCCCCGTGGATACAGTAGTCCTGCCTCACCTAAGATATACAGTGTCCACAAGCCCTCTTTCCTCTCCGTCTACTTCCTCAATTCATTTCCTCCTCTTGGATCCTGAAAACTGTCAGAAAAAAGCACTACTCCTGTTCTCATTTCATGTATGTGCTTGGCCAGAATAATGATACAGAAAAGAAACAGACCTGGAGAGAAGAGAGTGATGGATGAGAAATTGCCTCAGGAACTGGCAGGTTTATTTGGGAACAAGGAAGATGGCTACTGAGATGGAAACTAGCCTGTGAATTCCAGGACATTTCCATGCTATGCGTGCCGTGGGCGCCCTTGAAACTCTTATTACAAAAGGCATAGAACAAAGACAGTTTCTGTAGCTAGACGCCTCCATCCAGCAGCACGGCCTCTGCCCTGAGCTTCTCAAACTCTTCGCTACTGGAATTGGTGAGGCACGGCTGGTACCTGGGCCCTGGGAACGCTGTCCAGGAGGAGCAGTGACGGTGCCAGAGGCTGCAGAGGCCATAAACAGCAGCCAGCACGGCAGCCCCCAAGCCCAGGTGTCAGGAGAAGAGAGTGAGGAAGGCAAGGTCCGTGGGGTTCTCCACTTGCAGGGCTGTCTGGAGGGAGGCGCAAACATCAGCACACACAGCTGCAGCATCCAGTTGCTGAGCACCAGCCCGATCCAGGTCTTGAGCACCCAGAGTTGGGGCTGGACAGGGACCTAGACCTTGAAGGTGAGCACCAGGGAGACCAGGAAGGTGGGCACACTGAAGAGCTCGTACACATGGATCTCCAGGGTGTCCTTGTTCTCAATGTGGGCTGCCATCAGTAGTGCCAGCACATAGGAGCCCAGGGCCTCGGCTGCTTGCTCCAGCTTCATATTCTGCTACACCTGACATGACTGGCTTACAAAGTCCACCACGCCACTGAGCATAAAGAACCCATAAATGGTGATGTGCTGCTGGCTGTCCTTGAACACAAATGCCCACTGCGGATCCTCCCAGTCTACCATCATCAGCCGATTTACTCCAGACGGGTAGAATAATGGGGGTAAGATGCCAACCAGGGTGATGACCACCTTCACCACACCTTCTAGTGGCACCAGTTGCCACCATCTGTGTCCTAACTTCTCCCTGGGGGGCAGAGGGAGTTTGAGGAGCCTCTGTTTCCATAGCAGGGCCAGAGACACCAGCACCAAATAGTAGAATGAGTAGAGGAGGAAGAACATTGCTGGCAGCAGGTGTCCCTCGAGAGTGCCCATGGCTTTAGTGTGTGTGTCGGGGCCAACAGGGCGAAGGCTGGCAGATAAGCAGCAACCTCACACGCACACGACCAGCATTCTCACAGGCGGGAGTGGCTGCCTCTGAACCGTGGAGAGATCATGCTGTTGAGCCCTACCCCTGCCTCCCACACACAGAAAGGGATAGGTCTCGCTGCAGACACCTAAGCCATGCCCGCAGACACCTGAGCCATGCCTCAGGGTGGGACCGCTTTAAGAGGGTCCCCCAGGGTGGGACCGCTGCAGCCACCTTGCTCTGCTCCTTACTTAAATCGGCTAGGCCCAGCATTTCAATCTTTGCACCTCACTGCAGACATCAGTTTCACAGATGCTGATTCAGCGTTTCTTTCACCAGTCCCTCTGCTACAGCACCCTATCCCTACAGAGAGGAGACGAAGAGAGTGAAGGAGCTCCAGCAAAGAGGAGTGGGGCTGACTCTGTCAGGCTGACTTTTCTCTCGGTGCTTGACACAGTACCTACTTTTCTCTCATTTGAATTCCTCAACAACTCTATGAGGAGGTGTTATTAGGTGAAATTTTACAGGTGAAATGAAGGTTCAGAGCAGTGCAGGGACATGCACAAAGTGGTGCATCTGCCAGCTGGTACTGCAGAGCCAGGACGTGGACCCGGGTCTGCTCATCCGACAAAGCCTGAAGTTTATGCAAAACTACTGACATTCACCTCCAACCCCATAATCATGACTGTGGGGAATTTACTTCATCTTCTTGAGTCTCGGCTTCCTGATCTGTAGAACGGGAATAACAATTACTTCATAGATTTGTTACAAGAATTAAATGGAATAATATATATAAAGTGTCTGATACATAGTGAATAATGATGGTGATTATGAATAATTTTCCTATTGTTATTACTAGCAGTCCTTGCGAAATTTCTATGATCCTGAAGTTGTTTAAGTATTTCTTTGAATGACACCAAAGCAAGAGTCATAAAGAAAAAAGTAACATATTTAATTACGTTAAAAAATTTTAAGTGGTTTTTTAATAAAAATTAAACATTATGTATTTATTAAAATTACAGTTTAAAAATTTCAAAAGAAAAACAAAATAAAAGTGTGCCCCATATGTAAGAAAGTGTCAGTCTCCTTACAACATAGAAAGCACTTGCAAAGAAAAAAGTTAAAAATATGGCCAGACGCCATGGCTCACACCTGTAACCCCAGCACTTTGGGAGGCCGAGGTGGGCACATTATGAGATCAGGCGTTCGAGACCAGCATGGCCAAAACGGGGAAACCCCATCTTTACTAAAAATACAAAAATTAGCCAAGCATGGTGGTGCATGCCTGTAATCTCAGCTACTTGGGAGGCTGAGGCAGGAGAGTTGCTTGAACCCAGGAGGCAGAGGTTGCAATGAGCGGAGATTGCACCCCTGCACTCCAGCCTGGGTGACAGAGCAAGACTCTGTCTCAGAAAAAAATAATAAATAAATAAACACCTCAAGAGAAAAATGGACAGAGGACAGAAAGTCACACCAAGGGAACTATAGATTCACACCAAGGGAACTATAGATGGCTCATAAACATGAAAGTCAAACAATTTTGTGGGCCATAGGATTCTTGGTTGACAGGTTTTCTTTTTTCTTTTAGAACTTTGAATATATCAGCCCCCTGCCTTCTGGTCTCCAAAGTTTCCGATGATAAATCTGCTAGTAATCTTATTGAGGATTCCTTGTATATGACAAGGTGCTTTTCTCTTGCTGCTTTCAAGAGTCTCACTTTGACTTTGGCTTTTGACGGTTTCATTATAATGTACCTTAATCTGGATCTCTGAGTTCATCCTACTTGTTGAACTTCTTGGATATTTATATTCATGTCTGTCATCAAATTTGGGATGTTTTCAGCTATTTCTTTAAACACTCTCTCTGCCCTTCTCTCTCTCTTCTCCACTGGCTGCGGCAAGTGGTTTTCATTGGCCCAGAAACATAGAATTGCTGCTACAGAGGCAGTAAAGTGGTGTGGCTGAAATCCAGAGGTGGTAGAGAGGTGTGGCTGGAATCCAGAGGAGGTAGACAGGTGTGTAGGTACAGAGGTGGTAGAGAGGTGTGGCTGAAATCCAGAGGAGGTAGAGAGGTGTGGCTGAAATCCCCGTGTTTCATCAGATTGTTTTCTTAGGCTCGTGTCCGGTGGTAGTTAAAGAAAACACTTCCATAATCTTAAGTAGGCATGATTACTAAAGGATATTTGATTTATTCATTCATTCAATAATAAAATTTCCAAATTCCAGACATTTTTCTAGGCCACAAGGATACAATAATGAAAAGGACAGGGAAGAAACAAATAAATACACAATTAAAAAAGAAAAATAATAGAGAATGATAAATAATAATGGCAAACTCCCTCCTCCCTGCCAAAAAAAATACTTAAATTAAGATTATTGAAATAGTGAGTAGCTCTTTCAGATTGAATCATCAGAGAAGATGTCTAAGAAAGTAACATTTAATCCAAGATTAAATTCTCATTAGAGGCCAGTCATGCAATATCTGACTGAATGTGTGAGTCACTCTATTGCATAAAAAACAAAGGAGGAGCTCAATAAAAGCAAAGACCCTGATAACCTCCATTGATGGCATGTGTTATTTTTTAATATTTTCAGTGTTTTGTTCTGTTTTGTGCTGCTATAACAGAATGCCTGAGACTGGGTAATTTATAAAGAACGAAAATTTATTTCTTACAGTTCTTCAGGCTGGGAAGTCCAAGATCAAGGCACTGCCCTGTGATGCAGGCAGAAGGTGGAAGGACAAAAGGGAAGAAACCTCATGTCCCCACATGGTGGAAAAGCAGAAGTGCAAGAGAGAACCAGGTTCGTCTGGTAAGCACCTTTATAAGGATTCTTTTTTTATTTTTTATTTTTTATTTTTTGAGACGGAGTCTTGCTCTGTCACCCAGGCTGGAGTGCAGTGGCGCGATCTCCACTCCCTGCAAGCTCCGCCTCCTGGGTTCACGCCATTCTCCTGCCTCAGCCTCCCAAGTAGCTGGGACTACAGGCGCCAGCCAGCGCGCCCGGCTAACTTTTGTATTTTTAGTAGAGACGGGGTTTCACCGTGTTAGCCAGGATGGTCTCGATCTCCTGACCTCGTGATCCGCCGGTCTCGGCCCCCCAAAGTGCTGGGATTACAGGCGTGAGCCACCGCGCCTGGCCTATAAGGATTCTTAATCCCATTTACAAGGAGTGTCATGGCCTAGTCACCTCTTAAAGGCCCCATCTCTTAATACTATCACATTGGCAACAGCTGAATTTTGGAGGGGACACATTCAAATCATAACATTCGGTAACTGTCTTTCTAGCCAGAATCTGATTTTGTTTTTTGCCATGATGAACTGTAGTGCGGCATTCCAGGTAGTAAGGCAATGGGGTCACATATCTTTCCTTATCCATCTTTTTCTGCATTTTGCAATGAATAAGTATTACTTTTGTAATTGTCAGAGACTATGTGAAAACTTGAAATCAATGACACGATTATTTAATGCATGGAGAAAAGACTGGGGTATGAAGACACCAAAATGTGGTGATTTCTGTCTCCACTTTTTTTTTTTTTTTTTTTTTTTGGCTCTTCTGGTCATTATTCTTTATTGCCATTTTACTACTATTTAATATAATTTTATGTATGTACAAAACTTTCATAATAGAAAAAATTTAAAGATATCTGTCTTCACTTTTTTGTATTTTTCAAATGTTCTAAAACTTTATTAATTTCATTTTATGGTAAAATTATTAACATGAAACTCTTTGTAAGAGCCCTTCTCAGTCATCAAAGTATTTCTTTTCTTTTGCTTTTTTTTTTTTTTTTTTTTTTGAGACAGGATCTTACTTTGTCACCCAGGCTGGAATGCAGTGGCCCAACCATGACTCACTGCAGCCTCGACCTCCTGGGCTCAAGCGATCCTCCCACCTCAGCCTCTGGAGTAGCTGGGACCACAGGCGTGTGCCATCACACACTACAGACTTTTGTGCATTTTGTAGAGATGGGGCTTTACCATGTTGCTCAAGCTGGTCTCAAACTCCTGGGCTAAAGCAATCTGCCTGCCTCAGCCTTCCAAAGTGCTGAGATTACAGGCATGAGCCACAGTACCTGGCCAAAGTATTTATTTATATATGTATATTTGTGTGTGTAATTATTTATATACCTATATATATAATACTGACAACTTTTAAAGATACCAAAAAGCACAAAGACAAGTAAAAAGAGTAAATATAACACAACAAATGCCAACTCAGAATGAACAAGTGTTAATATTTTGTCCTGCTTGTTTCCAGGGTTTTAAATAACTAAGTAAATAAAACATTCAAATTCTTCTGATCCTGTTCCCATACCTCCCTTCCTCCATTGGGAGAACCAATATCATGATTTGGTGTAGATCTTTTTTATCATTTTGTCATTTTGTATGCATTTGTCTGTCTCTTTATCTGTTTATCTATCTACCTATCTACCTACCTATCTATCTACCTATCATCTGTCTATCTGATCGTTCTCTATATATTTCTAATTCTGCAGAAACAAGGAACAGAAGGAGATCTTGCTTGAGTAAGGCAGTGGTCATGCCTCAATTAGAAGCCATGTAAGTGAAGTTCCTTTGTAATGAAGTCAGTGCAGTTAAATGAAAAAAGTGGGGGGGTGGGGGGTGGGATTCAAGAATCATGCAAAAATACAGTTGATGGGAACCATATGGCTGAGTGGCCACATTCCAATGAACCAGGCAAATCCACAGATGTGCTGGTCATAAATTCCTCCCAACTCCTATTTTGTCCGCAAGGTAACTAAAGGTAAACAGGACTAACCTTTATCACCCCTCCCAAAAAAGCGGCCATGGGTCCCAGTGTGTCTGTCTCTCCCCATCTCCCAAATCAGCAGTCATTTGCCATCTGCTATTCTGAGCCCTCCCAGTTTCCAGAAGGAGACAGTGTCTGATAATAATCACTTACCCTTGTTGACTGGTAGATTAATCTTTAGCAGATGAGTTTCAGTTGCTGTGATACCCGAAGAAGTCATATTAAGCCTCTCATCTCCAGTTGAAGAAGGAGAACTCTTAGCTTTACCCACAGCTAAAGGAATCTGGAGAATCAGTCAGCAGGTGCTTAGGTGTGTTTGTCATGGGGGAGGGGTTCTTGAATGCAAATCTGATTTAGATCTTCCGACCCACAGGTGCCCATTAGAATCACCGGGGAGCTTTTAAAAATAACAACAATTATTTGGGGTCCTCCCCCAGAAATTCTGATTTAATTAGCTTGGGCCTGGGCTTGGGCATTCATGTTTTAAAACTTCCCCTGCAGACACTAAAGGACAAATACTGTATTATCCCATTTATATAGGGTACCCAGAGCAGTCAAATTCATAGAGAAAAAAACAGAATGGTGGTTGCCAGGGGGCTGAGTAGAAGGGAATGAATTGTGGCTTAATGTACAGAGTTTCAGTCTGGGAAGATAGAGGAGCTCTGAAGACGGACAGTGGTGATGATTGCACAGCAATGGCAATGTATTTAATGCCAATGAACTGTATACCTAACAGTGGTAAAAGTGGTCAATTTTATGTCATGTATATTTCACCACACTAAACAAAGTGAAATATGAAATCTCCTGTGGTGATTCTACTGGGCAATCTTGTCCGGAACCGCCTTATACTACCTGTGGTGACTGTTGAAAGGGTGAGTCCTCTTGACAAGTTGGCGTAGCTTCCCCACCCCTGGGAGGCTCAGCTGGGTGCCCTTCTGATTTCAGCTATTGCTGCTACTGGAGGGCAAAGGAGTTCACTTTTCTTTTAAGATTTGGTCTGTCACCTGCCCAGGACTAGTTCTGGAAACCCTATCAATGCCCCCTGTAGCACCTCTGCATCTAGTAGCAACTTTTCAGAATATAGAGTAGCATGGCAATCTCTCACCAGAAGGGATTTTATTTATTCTCTGGTCTCTTCTGATATCTGTGGCTGGAGCCTCCTCCCTTTCCTCTCTTTTTCCAGACTTACACATGCTTTGTTTGATTCAATCACATAATCTGACTCATGCAGGTATAAATCATGCAGGAATAACCAGCCAGTTAATGTCAAATAGGGATGACCATATGTCCATGGGGATGACTAGTTCTTTGTATATTTTCCAGTGAAATGTGCTTATCTAGTTTGTAATTCCAATATTACTGGAAGTCACCCTATCTTTTGAAAGTATATGGAGTTGACTCAGCCCCTGTCCTACATTCTGAGGGGAAGTCCAATGCTCTGCCCAAGGTTTCCCCTCTCATCTGGCTTGGAGTGTCTGAATCTGCTCAAGCGGTGCCTTACTTGCAAACACATTCTGCAGAAGCTCCCTTTGCTCGGTTTCTGCACTGACCCAGAGGGGAGACTCGGCTCCTTTCTGCGGATTGTCACCTCTAACGTCTGGAAAACAAAACAAAACAAACACATGCAAAAGACATTTGCTTGCTCAACAGGCTTTACTATGTGTGTGAGGATGATAATCAGTTATTATATCATCCCAAAGCAAAGTTGTCAATATTGGGTATTTGATATTTCTGTTCTTAAAAGTCCTTCAGTCGTATCAGATGATTCTATTTCTATAAAGTTCCAAACTGGCAAAAGGAACCTAAGGTATTAGAAGTCAGGTGAGTGGTTAGCATGATGGGGGAGAGACTGGGTGGGAGCATTAGGGGGCTTCTAGTGTTCTAGCAAAGTTCGATTTGTTGATTAGATGCCAGTTACACTTGTGATTTTGGAAAAGCCACTGAACTCATGATTTGTGCACTTCTCTATATTTATGTTATGCTTCTATAAAAAAGTTTATATTAAAGACTCAAGAAAAGGTAAGAAGCCTTCAGCCACCTCATGTGCAGGCAGGTTACTCAACTCCACAGAGAGGAACAGAAAGGTCTTCTACCCACCCAGCATCTGTACCCAGAAGTCAGACATGGCTGTGGTCACTTTTGGGTTTTGACCTGTTAGCAATGTTTTCAAAAAGAACCAAGAGAATGCAGGCATACAAGCATGTTATGGATGGTGGGCCCTGTGCAGACTTGGCCCATCACAAACCCTGCTGCATACACATCCTCGTAGCAATCACAGCAGTGAGAACTGGGAAGACTCGCCCAGGGGCCCACTCCCCACTGGCCCGCCCTTACTCCCTCCACCTCTCCACAGCAGCTCATCCTTTGGACCACCCAAACCTGTCCAAAGAGTGTCTCTGTCTCCATTTTTGACTTTCCAGAGAGGTCTGAAGCCACCTCCACACAGTGAGGTGACAGACTCGTGGACAGGTCCTGAAGTCATACCAGGAGCTGACCAGTCCCAGAAAACAAGGACATGGCTGCAGGGACAGAAAGTCAAAGTGTGGGTCAAGGGCACTTCAGCCTGTCCATCTGGAGGCATGCTCAAAGGTCTATGGTGGGGCCAAAAAGAAAGGTGCAGGCTAAGGACAGAAGGACAGCTCTGCCTGAACAGCCCCATCCTGCAGCCCACCCCAGCCCTGAGCCTCTGGAACTCTCCATCACTGCATCCTGGGGCACCTACTCCCCAAGCCCCCCCACTCCAGGAAGAGTATCTATGCTGCCAGAGGCTGCAGACGGTGCCAGCAGAAGGTGGTGAGGAAGCTTGGGGCCTTTGGTGGGTGGAATGCATCATCACACACACCCACTGCAGCTGGGCGCGGATGAACAGACCAACTGTGCCTCAAACACCTACATCAACCCCCAAGGCCTTGACTGCCCTGCCCAGCTCCATGCACTGCTAGTCACCTTGGTGAATCACAGCCACTCCACACTCCACAGGAAAAATCCTAGACTCAGTGACTGGCTGCTCCAGCATGCCAAGCAAGATCAGTTCCTCAGGGTCCTCCCTGTTCTTCCTCACCATCTGTTTTGTCCTGGGAGGATGAGAGAACTTAGCAAGGATCATATTAAGGAGACAACTGCTTTCTCTGTCTCTTCCACAGGTACCTGCTGCTGGTACCTCTGCCCTTGGTAAGACACAATTCCAGCAGGGCAGGACCACTTGCCCTGAGGAGAAGAGCCCAGGGACCCATCGCAGGCGGGGAACCACTGCCTCTTCTATTCTGCCCGGGGCATAATGGCGGTCCAATGGGTAGACAGGTGGACTCACCACTCAGGTAAGTGCTTCCGGGGGCAGGAGGAGGCGCCCCAATAATGGCATTTTGCCCTTGTGCCTTCAGTTACACCCCTCTGCTCTGCTCAGGCATAAAGCTGACACTTGGGAACGGTGTGAACCATGGTGCCGGCACACCAGGACTCCACGGCCTGGAACTACAAGTCCAGTCTGATTCACAGGAGCATCCACACTTTAATGCCTCTTAGCCCCCACCTGATCACAGAGGCTCTTAGGGTCTTACAGAGTCTCTCTTCAGCACCTACACTGAGGGAGACTCTGGAATCTCACTGGCCCAAGAATCAGTCCTCGTGGCTGCTCTGGCAGTGGGTTGCTGGTCAGGTGCAAAGGTATTGCTCATGCTGACAGCTTGGCACTTATCCCATGCCTGCTGCCCTCCACAGCTCCCAGAGAAGCTGCAGCTGGCTGGGTGGAGCCCTCTTGCCTTCAGGTGGCCTGGAGCATCGCCATCGCCATGGGGGCCCCTCCTACTGCTGGCTGAGCTGAGTCTCTGAGCCTGGGTCTCCACAGAGAGCGGCCTCCACGGCTGTTCCTGCATGGTTTCAGATCTCTGCCAGTCTCCGCAGGGAAAGATGCTTATGCCAAGAGGGAGGGAAGCAGCTCTTTTACCCCTGGAGGGTGGTGGGGGGTACACAGGAAGTTTCTTTGAGCTCTGCAGGATTCTACCTTTCTCCTATGCCCTCCACCCAGACGATCGTCTTCCCAAAGCACATTCCTGCTGCTGTGGTAGGCCAGGTTGAGGATCAGCCTCCTAGAGTTTCTGAAATCCCGAAGTCACTTAGGCCCTAAGAGTGGGAAGATGAATGTGGATTGTAGCAGGAGATACCTTTGTCCAGTAAAGTAAGTGTTCTCTTTGGTGCCACATTATTTCTTCTTACAATGGCTTTTATCAGAGATGCCTGGGGTATCAATTATCTCTGAACTGTGACTATTAACCAAGTTCAAGTTCCTGTTTTCCCAAACAGTCCCCACATAGTTCAGCGGATACAGACATGTATGGGAGAGGAGGGGCGTAGGGGACATAGTTACTCTGTTTGGCTATTCAGCATCTAAGCCTTGTTCCTCCACCTAAGGAATTCCCCATCTCATGAGCAGGTAGGAGACAGAGCTCAGTTCTGCATAATACCCCATCATGGGTACCTTGCTACATTTTACCACTCCATTCTCCCCGCAGTGTGCACTCAGGTGACCTTGAACTCCCTGCCACCATAAAAAACAAGCAGTGATAACATCTTTATATGTGCTCCCTGTGGGTCTGCATGAGAACTTCCCTGGGGTATTATGCAGAGACTAGATGCCTTGAATTAGGTGTCACACCGCAACGTAGTTGGATGATAAAAATATAAAAAGGAGGAAACAGAATAAGACCTATCACATGGTACCTTTCAAACAGATTTTTTTAATGTATGCACATAAATCAACAGTACACATTTGCAAGAACACATTCAAATAAAGTTGCCCATTAACATGGTAAAACAGCTACCTGTGGAGGAAGGGGAATGCGAATAGGGACTAGAGATAAAAGAGAAGTCAGTCAATACAATAATGAAATGGCTTTGTGCAACCCAAGAATAATTATATGCCGTGGGTACAGAAATTGGAATAATTCAAACCCCTTCCACCCAGGCAAACAAATGAAACAAACCTCTTCAACCCAGGCAAACAAAATGAAACAAACAACAACTACCATCTCAAAAGGAAAGACATGATATGTACATAACATCTCGATTCTATATGGTGGAGTGTGAAAAATGGCCACGTGAGACAAGGCAGGGAGAGACCCTGTCTGTCTCAGGAGAATCAGATTAGGCTTAACAAAGAGGCATCATGTTTGAGTTAATGTAATGACCTAAGAACAGGCCTTTTCCAGGTGGCTCACATCAGAGAGGTCTACTCAAAGAGGAATCTGTCCACCCACTTATAGAGACCTTGGGACCAAATCCATATCTGATTACCACTGGGAAGCCCAGCACTCACCAGAGATGCCTGCATACATGAGTGGATGGTCATGGACACAGGAAGATGGCCTCGAAGTTGGGCCCAGTGGCATGGGCTAGGTCATAGGCCACACGTAGTTGCTGGTTACAAATTGTTCTCTGTATTATAATGCATTATTTAGTCCCCTTATAAAACCCAACTGTGGATGAATAAAAGAAAGGATCTAAGTTCAGCCAGGAAAGAAGTGGTACCAAGGGGCATTAGAGATTCCCTGCCAACTGTTTCCAGTAATGGTAGACTAAGGGATAAATCACCATGACTTCTAAAGGCAGCTACAAAAGTTAGAGGAGAATCAAACTATCTTCTTAATAGCATTGAAGGCCTCATTAATAGAGCAGAACAGGGATGGGTAAGAGCCTAAACTGGTTACCTGGGATGTGTTCACTTCCTGGGAGAAGGCAGCTGACACACCAAGGTCCTTGGGTGAGTGTGAGGGGTCATATTGCATTACATAGTGTCCTGGAGATGTGCAAGTCACTGGTACCCCACTGATATGATTACCCTGGGCTGTCTGCCAATCCCCAGAACCATGTGAGGTGAACAAGGTGAGCAGTACTTTTGGGGGACTCCCTAGAGCTGGAGGAACAGTTGGTGTCTACTGTTAGTAAAGGAGGAAACTTAGTATAAGCCCACTATGTGCTCTGAGCAGTGGCCCCAAAGGGCTGCATCTGGAAATGGGGGTGGGTACTGGCCCTGTGGACATATAGAACAGCCTCAAGCCTTGTTTCCGGACTGCTAGTTCCCTCAGATGTTGGAAAAAAGGGGGAGGGGGGAAAGATACTCTTTGGAAGAAGATCCTAGATTTCAAATTAACTCTCAAAAGAGCCATTTCAAATAAATTGTCCAGGCCGGGCGCGGTGGCTCAAGCCTGTAATCCCAGCACTTTGGGAGGCCGAGACGGGCGGATCACGAGGTCAGGAGATCGAGACCATCCTGGCTAACACGGTGAAACCCCGTCTCTACTAAAAAAAAAAATACAAAAAACTAGCCGGGCGAGGTGGCAGGCGCCTGTAGTCCCAGCTACTCGGGAGGCTGAGGCAGGAGAATGGTGTAAACCCGGGAGGCGGAGCTTGCAGTGAGCTGAGATCGGGCCACTGCACTCCAGCCTGGGCGACAGAGCTAGACTCTGTCTCAAAACAAACAAACAAACAAACAAACAAAAAAACAAATAAATTGTCCAGAAAGCACAGAGGCACACGACCTACATGAGACAAAACAACGCAAGTCAGAATCAATAGAAACTGTGGACCACAGAAACAGACCCACTAGATCCCAGATATTAGAATAACTACATACAACCTGTAATGAAACCATGCTTACTGTGTTCATGGAGATAAAAATTGAATTTAAAATTTTATGTAAGTATATAAAAATTTTGAAAGCAACGTTGATGATTTTAAAAAGAACCATTTGATATTATAGAACTGAAAAGCAGGATAACTCAATAAAAACTCTATAGAAGAGTTAATAGCAAATAATTGGTGGAAAGGAAGATAAGTCAGAAGAAATTATCCAGAATGAAGTCCAGAGAGGCATAAAGATGGAAAATACAGATGAGAAGATAAATAAAATAGAAGACACAGGGAGAGAATCCAATATACGTTTAATTGGAGTTCCAGAAGAGAGGAGAGAGAGAATGGAGCAGAGGCAATATTTGAAGAGATAATGCCGAGAATTTTCCAAAACTGATGAAATAACACAATCCACTGATTCAAGAAACTAAAGGAGAGATTCCTACAGGAATTAGGAAGCTTCAGGAACCAGGCATTGGTTAAAGCATAAATGTCTCCTGTGGAGGTTCTCTTTTCATGAAAAGGGAAGAATGCATTTGAGGGAGCCGGTGGGTTTCTTTGCAGAAGAGTTTTTGGTTTTGTTGTTTGCTTGTTTTTGAAGATAGGAGAGATTTGATCTTGCTGAAAAGCTGAGAGAATAAACCAATTGAGAGTGAGAGGCTGAAGCCATAGGAGAGAGAAGGGGTAATGCATGAAGTATGAAGAAGTTTTTAGAGGGCACAGCGACCGAAACTATGAAAATAATAACAGCTATCGCTTACTGAGCATTACATGTCAGAGCTCTCTCAGGAAACTGGTCACACATTGATACTAATTCTTATAATCCTTAACAATGAGTATTTCTATTTAAATATCCTTATGTTAATTGATGTTTTAAAGAGGGAGAGAGACAAAATCTTGGTCTTATAGCTAGTAAGTGGTGGCATTGGGATCAAAATCAGGTCTGACTTACTCCAAAGCCTGTGCCCTTTCCACTCTACCAGCTGCTTCCAGAACTCCAGCTGGCCTCCTCTTTGTCTGAGATAGGATAGAAGGAAGAGAGGATGAGTGTGGAAGTGGAGATGTTTGGAGATATTGTAGAATACAGGAAGTTGAAGTAATTCAGGCTGAAAGCCTGGTCTTTGCCAGGAAAATGAAAGGGATTCTACCTGCAGAGTTTGAAGGATGTGGGAATTCAACAGAGAAGAAGCTATCAAGGGAGAGCCGACGAGGGGAGAGGGAGAGGAAAGTAGCCAAGGTTGAGGTGAGCCAAGTGCCCAAACCATCAATGGCAGCATGTAGCGGTGCTCCAGAGGCAGAGAGAGGAGATCGAGAAATGTGAGGATGAGGGGGAGGGGAGAGGGGAGGGGGGAAGGGAGGAGTTTGAGAAGAAACAGAAGATGTCACAGTCTCAGAGCATCTCCCCCAGATATTTAATTACAAAGGGGAAACTAGTCATTTTATAGAGGGGAAATCAGCAGACATCACTATAACAAAGTGATCCAAATATTGTTTTATTAAAAGAGACAATGAGACGAAGCTCCTGGCAAGGAATAAGTGACTAAACCATGGCTGTTCCTGTGGTCTTTGCATTAATAACAATATCCTCAATGACCTGAAGCCAAAAGATCTCCCCACCTCATCCCACCTCAGTGCCAGGTCCATCTGTGCTAACGTGTCGCCGAGTCCTAAAGGATGACTGAGTCGTCCTTGGGTAACACGTGGTTAACGCGTGTGCATTTGACAGGAGACTCCTGTAATAACGGAGTGATTCTCATGGGTAGGCGGAATTCAGGCATGGCGGCAGCACTGGGAGAAGTGCTTTGGGGCTGGGGTAAGAGGAGTTTGGGGTCTCCATGGGTATCAGGTGTCCCCGCTGTCCTCTATGGTAGGGCTCTTGCGTGAGGCTGCAGATCCCGGACGGCGCTTCGGCGGGGCTGGCCTCCCGCAGGCACTCGGGTCTCCAGAGGCGGGTGTGCGCGTTGCGGACGCTTCGTCCTGCAGTTGAGCGCCCTGAAGCGGGAGAATCGGCGGCCTTCCCTACCCTGGGTGCGCTGTAGGGTCTATGAGCTCCTGGAGGGCAGCGCCCGGCCTCCTTCGCCAGCAGCCCCCGCCCCCTGCGCAGAACCAGTCTACGCGGACGCCGGAGTCCCCGGGGGAGGCTGGAGAGCCCGAAAGCAACCGGGGCCGTGTCTTCTGGGAAAGGCGCCAATGCCCTCTAGTGGGCGAACTTTGAACTTCCCTGAGACCCTACGCTGACCTGAGCGGGGGAATTAAATCCCGGGAGCCTCACCCGTGTCTTGCCAAGAGCTGGGCTCAGTGTAGCCCTGGAAGTACGGAGAGAGTGAGGATGGTGCACACCCGAACCAGCTGGATCGAGTCAGCCCCCGCCCAGGAGGGCGGCGTGGTCTCCTCCTGCCTCATCGCCCCCCTCCCTGTCCTTCACTCCTTCCAGCTAGAATTGGCACCATCCACTCTTCATTTTCCTTGAGCGAAAAGAAGGGAGACTTGAACACATCTATGCGCCAGGCAGCTTCGCTTCTTCATCTGGAAGCTATTTCTAAAAAGGATTCGAAGTGATCACAAAGGCTTACAAGGGGACTAAAAAAAGATGGGGAAGGAATGATGCACAGGCTAGCACTGAAAATGTCTTAAGACCCTGAACACTAGACCCGGAGTAGAGATAGGACGTTAAACTTCCAAACCCTTAGAGCGCTACGAAAGAGGAGACCGGGGAAACTCCAACAGTCCTTCAGGAATCAGGAACAAAAGACCAAGGCAAGGGGAAGCAAAAGAGGAAGGGGCAGGGAAGGTATGGTAACTAAAAAATAGGAAAGGAGGAAAAAAAGGAGAAACCACGGATCAGAGCAAAATTACTGCAGATGGATTAAACTCCCCTACTAACAACAACAACAACAAAAAAACAAAAACAAAAACAAAACAACAACAACAACAAAACAGTAAAAAGCCTACAACAACCTATTTACCTAGTTTCTAAGATACGTAGCTGTAACAAAGTGACATTTAGAGTTTCAAAATAAAGAGGTCGGTGAAGATATACCAGGAAAGGGCTAACATCTGTGCATCCCTCCCGCTGGGGGTCTAGCTCCAAAACACAGCTCACTTCCACCTATGTGTCTTCTTTGCCCCGGTGCCACTTCCTAAGGCACACCACGGTGAGTTCCCCCCTGTCTCATAGCTATCGCTTTATAATTGGCGTCCTTAGCCACCCTTGCCTTCCTCCCTACAAAGCACATATAATATTCTTTTAAAAACATAAATATGAAGTTGGGCGTGGTGGCTCACGCCTGTACTTTGGGAGGCCAAGGTGGGTGGATCACCTGAGGTCAGGAGTTCGAGACCAGCCTGGTCAACATGGTGAAACCCCATCTCTACCAAAAAATACAAAAATTAGCCAGGTGTGGTGGCAGGCATCTGTAATCCCAGCTACTCAGGAGGCTGATGCAGGAGAATCGCTTGAACCTGGGAGGTAGAGGGTGCAGTGAGCCTAGATCGCGCCACTGCACTCCAGCCTCGGTGACAGAGCGAGATTCCATCTCAAAAACAAAAAAAAAAAAAAAGAAAGAAAAAGAAAAGAAAAGAAAGAAAAGCATAAATCTGGCTATGTCTTATGGCATTTAGAGTCAAGTTCAACCTTTTTACTCTGGCCTACAGCCCCCACCCCACCTTCTGTCACACCACCCCCCTTCCCTTCTAGCTGCTGTCCCAGTGGCCTTCTTGGTGTTTTTCAAACGCAGCCTGGCACACACTGTTCCCTCTGGCTGGAATGCCGTTTTCGGAGCTCTTCCTCTCCTTGCCTGGGTCCTAGCTTCAGGATCTCCCCTGGAGTAAACCCTTTCCCGACCACTCTGTCTGGAGTGAGGCCCTTTGCCTAGCTACTCTTGATCACTGCTCTGTTTATTTCTTACAGAGTACTTTTTACAGTCTGTGAATATCTTGTTTATTTATTTGCTTATTTATGTCTTCTCTAGTAGAATTTTTACTACAGTCTTTTGGGTTCTTCTACATGTATAATCATATTATCTGCAGGTAAAGATAATTTTTTCTGCTGTTAGAATTCGTTCTTATACTTTCTTTTTTCCCCAGTAATGCAATTGAGCCTTTAAAACATGTTGAATAATAATGATCATGGTAAGCATCGTTTCTTTGTACTTTCCTAATTTAATGGAAATAGTTTGAGGGTTTCATGGTTTTAGTAATAACAATATTTACCATTGACTTCCGGTAAATATTTTTCATCATATTTAAGAAATATCTTTCTATTTCTATGTTACTTTTACTTTTCCAATTTCTTCCTGGGTAACTGATCTATTTAAATTTTCAATCTTTTTTTGATATCAGTTTATGTTTTTCTAGGAATTCAACAATTTCTCTAGATTTTCAAGTTGGTTGCCATAGGGTTCTATGTAATATTGTCTTATAATTATTTTTCTCTCTTTTTGTATCTGGTGTTATATCATCCTCTTAATTTCTAATATTGTTGCATTTGATTTCTCTCATTTGCTCCTAATGGTCGGCATGGGATATCTATTTATCTTACAAAATTTAGATTTGTCGTAAAACTACTGTATGATCCAGAAATTCTGCACTTATGTATATATGCAAGAGAATTGAGAACAGGAACTTCAACAGATATTTGTACACTCATGTTCACAGCAGCATTATTCACAGTAGTCAAAAGGCGAAAGTAAGCTAAGAGTTCATCAGCAGATGAATAGATAAACCAAAAGTGGTATATACGGAGATAGAACATTACTCAGCCATAAAAAGAAATGAAATTTTGATATACGCTGTAACATGAATATATCTTTTTTTTTTTTTTTTTGAGACAGAGTCTCGCTCTGTCGCCAGGCTGGAGTGCAGTGGTGCGATCTCAGCTCACTGCAACCTCCACCTCCCAGGTTCAAGCGATTCTCCTGCCTCATCCTCTTGAGTAGCTGGGACCACAGGCGCGCACCACCATGCCCAGCGAATTTTTGAATTTTTAGTAGAGATGGGGTTTCACCATGTTGGTGAAGATGGTGTAACACGAATATATCTTAAACATTATGCTACACGCAATTAACCAGACACAGAAGAACAAATATTGTATCACTGTAGAAAGTAAAAGAGAGGTTACCACGAGTGGGCAGAGGGAGGAAGGGTGAGTTATTGTTTTAATGCATACAGAGTTTTTATTGAGAATCATAAAAAAGTTTTGGGTATAGATAGTGGTGATGGTTATACAACATTCTGAATGTATTTAATGCCACTTAACTGTACATCTATGAATGATTAAAATGACAAATATTATATTATGTATATTTTACCACCATAAAAAGTTAGATTTGGGATTTAAAATTCATTCCTTCCATTTATTTTTGACCCTTTCATTAATTTTGGCATTTACTTTTACTAATTACCATGACTGAATTATTTGTTCCATTTTTAATTTTCTAAAATGAGTTCCATATTCCTCTAATTTCAGTTTTCTTTAAGAATGAAGGCATTTAAGACTGTGATTTTTCCTTTGAATGAGTTTAACATACCAAAAAATAGGATTCATTGCTTTCTAGATAGTTTTTATTCCAATTTTGATTTATGTATTGATCCAGGGTTTTTTTTTTTTTATTCTAAGCAGTTAATAGTTGAGTGATCATCTTTTTATTATTATTCTCTTGTATTCTGAAATATTGATCAGAAAATACCCTGCAAAATCTTCACTCTTTTGAATTTTTCAAGCTTTGTTTGTGGCCAAGTGCATGACTGACGTCTGTCTGTCTATCCGTCTATCTATCCAACTATATCTATCATCTATCAGTGTGTTATTTACATAAGAAAAAAGCATCTTCTATATTTGTAGGTTTCAAAGTTCTATACACACCTATTAAATTGAGCTGGTTGATTGTAATACTCAGAACTTCTATGTCCTGGCTACTTTTTATCTTCTAGATATGTCAGATTTTGAAAGATGTAGATTAGAATCTTCCACCACAGTTTATGCGTGCATTTTTTTTTTTTTTTTTTTTTTTTTTT
>NC_045435.1:102268430-102270478 GCF_002776525.5 Piliocolobus tephrosceles | reverse complement strand
CTCGGCCTCCCAAAGTGCTGGGATTACAGGCTTGAGCCACCGCGCCCGGCTATGTGTGCATTTTTTAAAATCACATTCTCCATGTTTCTGATAGTTTTTGCCTCATAGATTTGACTGCCATGATGTTTAGTGTTTAGAGATTTATGTTTAACATCTTCTTAAAGTGTGCCTTTTATCATTACATATTATCTCTGTCTCATTTAATACTTTTAACCTTCAGTTTCATGTTGTCATTTTAGCTTTTTCTTTGTATTTGCCTGGTATTTCTTTTTTTCTTTCAGAAAATATTTGCTTTATTCATTTGTTAAATTCTTATGGATTGTCATTCATAAGGCACATAGATCTAGGTATTGTGGACACCAACATATGTTGACTTTACAATATTCTGGGGAAACAAAGAAATAAATCAATAATTACAGTATCCTGAGACGTGGATGTGACAATTTAGTAAAAATGCTAGACCACATAGAAAGGGCATCTTAACCAGGCAGAGGGGCTCAAAGAAAGCTTCCCAGAGGAGGGCAACTTTGAGCTAAGACAAGATTAATGTGAAAAAGGACTTTCTTCCTAAATGGTTCTGTTTTATGACAGAAAACTTTCTTTTAAAAATTTTATGAAGATTCATAAACGACTGCAGAGCATTTCCTTATGGAGCTACTATAGATAATATAGATATTGTAGCATATTATCTATATTAATCTATATTATCTATGGTGGTTCCACAGGCAAATGCCGAGGTCATTCATCAGACATGCCAATATATGCATGCCTGGTATTTCTTTAACCATCACTTTATTTTAGATGTGCTTCCTGCAAAAATTATACATTTGAATTTGGTTTTTAAGTCCAACCTGAGAGTCTCTATCTTTTATATGGATATTCAGCTCATTCACACTTAGTGCAACAGTCAATATATTTGATTTTATTCTTTCCACCTTGTTTTATTTTTACTATTTGTCTTAATTTTTATATTTTTTCTCTTTTCTAACGTATTCTCATTACTATTCATTTCTTTCTCCTCCTTTGTTAAATTAGAAACACTCCTGGGCTTTCCTAATCAAAACTAGATTTATTTACAGTTGTATCAAAACACGGCAACAACCTGCTGTCACACCACGGGGTGTTCACTGCTTGGGCACCCTCCTCCCAATGAGATAAAACCTCTAAAACACTTTTGCTTCCTCACTCTTCCCACATATTCTCAACTCCTTATTTTTTTTTCTAAGACAGTTCAGTGTTCCTGACTTATAACTAATATTAAGTTTTTCCCTTATGATAAAACAGTTCTTACTTAACACTCATATTACAAATTTTCGCACTATTCTCATCCATTTAAATCTAACAATATATAATGCAAACATCATTTCTCAGTAACTGTCTCCCTTTCTTTCCATATTTCCTTTTGTTGAAGTCTCTAGATTCATTCCTTATTTGGTTATTCTTGGCATCTTTCTTTTACTTGACAGGTAAGTGGTCTTTTACCTGTGTGTAAGATTCATAGGTCACTGTCCTTTCTCTTAATATCTGTAGTTATTATTCCATCATCCCTTAGGCCCTAGGGTTGTGGCAAAACAAAACAAAAACAAACAAAAACCTCCTAGCAAGCTAGTAATATAAGGAAACTTCCTTAACATAGTAAAGTTACTTACAAAAAAACTTATCACAAACATCATAATTAATGGTACAATACTGAAACTGTTCACCTTTAGGTCAGGAATGAGGCAAGGATGCTCAATTTCACCACTTCCACTTAACATATTACTGTATGTCGAAGCCAGTGAAAGAAGGCAAGACAAAGACATAGAAAATTATATTATTTAGGCCGGGCGCGGTGGCTCATGCCTGTAATCCCAGCACTTTGGGAGGCCAAGCCGGGCGGATCATGAGGTCAGGAGTTTGAGACCAGCCTAGCCAACATAGTGATACCCCATCTGTACTAAAAATACAAAAATCAGCCGGGCATGGTGGCACACGACTGTAATCCTAGCTACTCAGGAGACCGAGGCAGGAGAATTGCTTGAACCCAGGAGGCGGAGGTTGCAGTGAAC
>NC_045435.1:102247099-102268030 GCF_002776525.5 Piliocolobus tephrosceles | reverse complement strand
GGATGCAGCTGGAAACCATCATTCTTAGCAAACTATCACAAGAAGAGAAAACCAAACACCGCATGTTCTCACTCATAGGTGGGAACTGAACAATGAGCTCACTTGGACTCGGGAAGGGGAACATCACACACTGGGGCCTATCATGGGGAGGGGGGAGGGGGGAGGGATTGCATTGGGGAGTTATACCTGATATAAATGATGAATTGATGGGTGCTGACGAGTTGATGGGTGCAGCACACCAACGTGGCACATGTATACATATGTAACAAACCTGCACATTATGCACATGTACCCTAGAACTTAAAGTATAATAAAAAATATATATATGTATATATAATAAAATAAAAATTGTATTATTTAAAAGAAGGAAATAAAATTATCATTAGCTATAGGCAGTGTGACTGTGTATATAAACATTCTAGAATACTCTAAAGATAATATGTTTAATTTAATAAGTGGATTTAACAAGAATGCTGGATCCAAGGTTGATATATCAA
This sequence comes from Piliocolobus tephrosceles, assembly GCF_002776525.5. Classification (NCBI taxonomy): domain Eukaryota; kingdom Metazoa; phylum Chordata; class Mammalia; order Primates; family Cercopithecidae; genus Piliocolobus; species Piliocolobus tephrosceles. The sequence continues at coordinate 102,267,533 of NC_045435.1, read as the reverse complement.
ATATAGCTCTGATGTAGCTCACTATTATTGCCACATGTAACAACAGGAAATAATCCCACAAACATAATACAGAGTGAAAGGAGCAAAGCATTAAAATAAGTACAGCATCATCTCATTCTTTTTTTTTTTTTTTTTTTTTTTTGAGATAGATCTCAGTCTGTTGCCCAGGCTGGAGTGCAATGGTGCGATCTTAGCTCACTGAAGTCTCTGCCTCCCGGGTTCAAGCAATTCTCGTGCCTCAGCCTCCCAAGTAGCTGGGACTACAAGTGTGTACCACCATGCCTGGCTAATTTTTGTATTTTTAGTAGAGACAGGGTTTCACCATGTTGGCCAGGCTAGTCTCGAACTCCTGACCTCAGGTGATCCGCTCTCCTTGGCCTCCCAAAGTGTGGGATTACAGATGTGAGCCACTGCGCCCAGCCTCATTCTATTTGAATAATATATTTTTTAAAAAACTAAGCTATATTGTTTAGGGATATACATACGCTGTTTATCACAGAAATCAGATATTTCAGAAATTAGAAATCCCTCCCTGGTGGGGAGGGAGAGGATTGTGATTTATAAGGGGCACAATGGGGGCAGGAGGAGCAATTCTAAGGTGTTAATATTCTATTTCTCTACCTGGGTTGTAGTTACACAGGTGTTCATTTTATATTTATCATAAGCCATATATATGTGTGTGTATATATATGTATGCATAAAATCCCCATTTTCTATATGGAAATACATACCATGTTTATCAATAGGAGGACTCAATATCATAAAGTTGTCTACTTTCCCAAATTAGTCTATGAAGTTACTGGTCTTTTGGTTTGTTTGTTTTTGAGATAGCATCTCACCCTATCACCCAGACTGGAGTGCAGTGGTGTGATCACGGCTCACTGCAGCCTTAAACTCCTGGGCTTAAGTCATCCTCCCACCTCAGCCTCCAGAGCAGCTGGACTATGGGTGAATGCCACCCAGCCAGGCTAAGTTTTTTTAAATTTTTGTAGAGATGGGGCCTTGCTATGTTGCACAGACTGGCCTTGAACTCCTGGCCTCCAAAGTGCTGGGATTATAGATGTGAGCCACTGTGCCTGGCCCTGAAGTTACTGGGTTTTTTTTTTTTCTTTTTTATAATTGTTTTTAACCACTTATCCTCAAGTTCTACAAAGTTACTGTTTTAATCAAAATTCCCATCAAAGATTTTTATAGAACTGATATGCTAGCTTTAAAAAAAATGTACATTTCACCATAAAAATGCATGTAAAGTACTATAATAAAAGATTAAACAATTTTAAAAATAGAACTCTTGGAGTGGGGAAAGCCTTTCTAAGTAAAGGACAAAATTCAGAAGCCAAAAGAGGAAAAATAGAACATGTGCAAATACATTAAAGCAAAATTCTGTATGGAAAAAAACAAACAAACAAAAAAAAAAACACATAAAAATAAGTGAAAAATTAGAAAAAATATGGCAACTTATATGTTATATAAATAGCTAATTTCCTCAAAATATAGTGAACTCTTACTATCAACATAGGAATAAATCCAGCCCAAAAGAAAATCAGCATAGAGCAAGAAAAGATGTATAAATGACTTGAAGACATATAAAAAGATGGGTTCTATTTCATCCATAATTAAGAAAATGCATATTAAAGCAAAAATAAATTTTTCATTTTAAAATTTGATAATATAAAGTGTTAGCGTGAATGAGGGCAATGCAGATAGGCAATTCTCACGCGTTTGTTGGAATTGTAAATTGTTGCAATCTTTTTAGAGAGCAGTTTGGCAGTCTATCAAAATTACACATGCATCTATTCTCTGCCCATTCCTATAGCAATGCTCCCATTGTTGTAAAGCTGTATGTGTAAGAATGATGATTGCAGTGTTGTTTGTTATTGCAAAAGCCTGGACACAAGTTAACAAGGAATTGGAAAATGAACTGTGTAGTTATTTTTTAAATGAGCTAGACTTTATGCACTAACATGGAAAGATTACAATGGGAAAAGCAAAGTGCCGAGCTCTATGTATTTTATACTTTCATTGGTGTCAAAATAAAATGGATGGGATAGATTTGGAGAGCATATAATCATATGCATAATTGTAGGAGACTACAGTATTTCTGGAAGGCTACACAAGAACCTGTAAGCAGCAGAAGCCTGCTGGTGGGGAAGCCAAGAACCTGAGGTGGGCAGGTGGGCAGCTGAGTTCCATTTGTACGCTTTGTACTTTTTTTTTTTTTTTAAGAGATGGGGTCTTGCTGTGTTACCCAGGCTGGAGTGCAGTGGCTATTCACAGGTGCCATGATGGTGCAATACAGCCTCAAAGTCCTGGGCTTAAGTGATCCTCCTACCGCAGCCTCCCTACTAATAGGACTACAGATGTACACCACTGTGCTCATGTCATTGTCCATTTTTTAAATAAATCTATTGCCCTATATTCTCTGTCTCTCTACCTCCATTTCTATTTGTCTCTCTATTACACACATATAAGCTTTGTAAATTCTTTTTTTTTTTTTTTGAGACAGAGTCTGGCTCTGTCGCCCAGGCTGGAATGCAGTGGCCAGATCTCAGCTCACTGCAAGCTCCGCCTCCCAGGTTCACTCCATTCTCCTGCCTCAGCCTCCCGAGTGGCGCCCACCATCTCACCCGGCTAGTTTTTTGTATTTTTTAGTAGAGACGGGGTTTCACCGTGTTAGCCAGGATGATCCCGATCTCCTGACCTCGTGATCCACCCGTCTCGGCCTCCCAAAGTGCTGGGATTACAGGCTTGAGCCACTGCGCCCGGCCTGTAAATTCTTAAGTGCATAAAAATTCTCCTGCCTTCTTCCTTTCTCCAAAGCTTCTAACACTTTTTGTCAAACCTGAGAAAACTCACTATAGAGGAAGCCATCTTCCCATGACCCCAATCTGCATGTTGACATGAATCATTAAATATTTTTAAGGATTGTAACTGAAAAGATTTACAATTAAAACCATATGTAAAGGTGTGTTTTTCCAATTATGAAAGTCAATCCTGGAGACTGCTGAAGTTTTATAGAAATAAAGTATCTAGGAATAAATGTAACAAAAGATGTTAGATATATATATGAAAAACTTTATTGAAGGATTTGGAAGAAGACCTAAATAAATGAGACATATTCCATGATTATCAATAGGAAGACTCAATATTCATAGGTTTCCCTAAATTAACCTATGAAGTCATTGTTTAAATGAAAATCCCAACAAAATTTTTGTAGAACTGACAAGCTAATTCTAAAATGTATATGAAAATCAAGAACTCCAAATAGTTGAGATAGTCTTGAAAAAAAAGTATGAATATATGCTCATCCAGAAATCAAAACTTATTATCAAGTTGTAAGTGAGAGTGCAGTATTACTAGAGGACAGAACGATGTAACAAAATAAAGAACCCAGAAAGATCACCACGTACTGGGAAAATTGATTTATGGCAAAGCCAGCATTGCAGATGACTGGAAAAGGATGAGCTGTCCAATAAATGCTTTGACAATTATTATCCAATGAGAAAGATGATCTCTCCACTACACCTTCACAAAGAATCAAATCCAGGTAGATGTAAGACCAAATATAAAACAACAAAATTTAAAAACTTTTAGAAGAAAGTGTGGGGAAACTTATGATCTTGGAACAGGAAAAGGTACTTTCACCATGTCAACCAAAGTACAAACTTTAAAGAAAGAGGTAAACTAGAATATGTGCAGATGTAAATTTTCGGTGTCTTGAAAGACACCACAAAAAGTTATAAGACAAGCCATGGAGTGAATGACAATATTTGCAACTCATCCATCTGATGAAAGATTAAGATACAAAACATTTAAAGAATTCTTAAAAAGCAACAAGAAAATGACAACAACTAATAGAAAAATAGGAAAAGGTTATAATCAAGACTTTACAGTATAAAAAATACCAATAAACATATGAACACATGCCTGACCTCTAACCCCATGGTAATGAGGGAAATGCAAATTTAAACCATGAGAAGTAACCCTCCACACGCATTACACTGGAAAAGAACTGACCTGATGAGAGGCAGTGTTGAGGGCTGGGAGTATTACTACAATGACTCATCTGCTGCTGGCAAGATCACTTTGGAGAACGACTGGGCAGTAATTTGTAGCACTGAAATTAGGTATCCCTTGCAACGCCTGTGGCCAATGCTAGGTGCACTCCATAGAAACTCACACATGTGCACAAGAAGACACAGACCAGAATGTTCATCGTGGCAGTGTTTGTAATAAGAACAAAATGAAAACATTCTAAATCTTCACGGCAGGAGAATGAATCAGTACATTTAGTATGATATCAGCAACAGTCTACTATATTGCAGTGAAAATGATTTTTTTATTTCTTAAAAAACAACAAACCTATGTAGTGCCATGTGCCCGGCTCTGCTCTACGTTTTTGATAAATATTAAGTCATATTTACTCAATAAACCAGAGCCAGATTCATCAATACGAGTTGGCATGGATGAATCCCCAGAGCACCAAGTTGGCTTAAAAAAGAAAGTCAAAGGAGTGTGCATAGTACTTTACCATATATGTCAAGTTTGGAATACTTATGTAATGTTTAGGAATCCACTCATATGTAATAAAGATAGCGAGAGGTCACGGTGAGGAGGGGGTGAAGAGGGTCCCTAAGAGGCTTCAGCAGTGAGGGTGCTCCATTTCCCGTGATTATTGATGGGTAAGTTCTTCTCTATACCTTGATATATATCTGAAAAGTTCATAAAAAAGTTTTTTCAAAAGAAAAAAAAGAGCATCCATTCCTATTTAAAATGTATTTCTTCCAGTCTTTCCACTATGCTTAGTTTACATGCTTGTGATTATCTTGGTATACAAACTCACCTTGTGCCTTTTACATAATAAGAAAATTTCCTTATATAATCAAAAACTTTTCAGAAATGTTATCAATGACAGAATGATATCACAACTGTGGATACACCATAATATATTTATCAGTGCCCAACTAGTGATTTCAATTTTAGACAATTTTTTTCTCATTTTCAGTGCAAAGAATGTCTGTGCCCAAAAAAGCTTTGGGGTAATATTTGGGATTATTTATTTTGATGCATGTCCACCACTACAATCACACTATCAAACAGTGTGAGCACTCAAAGACTCTAACTCTGCATTATTACATTTTGCAAAAGAGCTAGACCAGTTAGCCCCCTGTCCCTGATGGTGCCTAGGAGACTCCATTTCCTCTGCAGCTCTGTCGGCACTAAACAGTCTCCTTTTTAAAAGCCCTTACTATTTTGATCGGTGACAATGGAAGCTCATTTGTATCGTTTTGAGAACACTCCCCACAAATGCACATAAAACCTCTATAAAGGGAGAACCACCTTGCTGCTGAGGGCGCAGTGGGGCCCGTCGCACGGCCAGCTACTGCGGCAGGTGACCCCAGAGGGTCCCGCCGGTGATCCTCGGGGACTGAGCGCCCACCGCCCTTCCCACGCGCTCAGATCCGCCGAGCCCAGCGCCCGCGGGAACCCAGCAGGCCCTCGGGGTCAGAGTGGTCACATCACGGTCATTCTTTGCTGCCCGACTAGTCGCTCCGGGCTCCCCGGGACCCGGGGCCGAGCCGCCGCCCGGATTGCCGCTTCACCCGCCCGCAGCGTGGCGCTCCGCGCTCCATTCGCGCTCCCCTGCAGCGGGTACAAGGCCCCACCCAACCGCGGGCCACACACAGCCAGGGTGGGACCCCTGCCGCTTTCTCTTTTCCAGGGAGAGGACTGGAATTTGGGGGGGAGGTGGGAATTGAGGAAGTCGGGAAGGGAGGAGTAGAGAGGTGGGTGAGAAGGGGGAGAATGCTTCTAGAAGGCGGGTGGAGGAGCGGGGGAGGCCAGGAAGGCGAGGAAGGGGTAGGAGGTGCAGGAGGGCCTAAGGGGGAGACTCCGGGGGCAATCAGCGGATATTCGCAGGGAGCTGCGCGAGCATCAGCGGGATGAAAGGCAGGTCAGGGCTTGCGCGTCAGGTCTGGACTGCGCCCTGGAGGGGCTCCCAGTGGAGCCTGCACAGGAGGGCGGGGAGCGCGCAGCCCAGGCCTCCCGCCAGGTGGAGCAAGAGGAGGGCGGAGGTGGACAGCGCATCTCGCCAGTGGAGGACAGGCGAGGACGTCGCCTGCCCAACTGTTGGAGTCTCCTGGGCACGGAGCGGGAGGGTCTGAAGAGCCCAGAGATCCCAGAGGGACCAGCTTCTTGTTACAGGGAAAATCCTCACCACCGAGAGATGCAATGAGTGAATCACAGTGTAGCCCTATTATGGGAAACTCTGTGGCCATTAAAAACGATGGTGTGAAGCCATGCTCCGCAAAGTGTGTGGGGCATAGGAATCCTCTGGGGGCCTTACTAAAATGCAGATTCTGATTCGGGCCTGAGATTCTGCTCTTCTCACAAGCCCCCTGGCGCCTTCTATTGATGTAGAGCTAGCTTTAGATTGTATGGTAAAGGGAAAAACAGTAGGTGTGGGATGAGCCCATTTGGTTCTTTGAAAAATGTGTGTTTTACACAAACACGCATACACATATGCAGAAAATAAGATGCAAAAAACCAAGAAAACACCAACTATATTTTTCCCTAAGAGATGGGATTCTAGTCAATCTTAATTTTCTACTTTTTGCTTATCTCTATTTTCTGAATTTTCTTCATTAAACATATATTCCTATTGTAAGAAAAAAAGATTCTCACAAAACCATAGAAGTTACTTATTTCAAGGAGAGTGTAGGAGTCCAGGGAAAGCCCTGTCTGAAAGTTTGCTAAAAATCACTGACAAAAGACAGATTAATGGGAAAGAAAATGCCTACAAATTTATTTGATCATAGTTTATGTGACATGGGAGCCTTCAGAATGACAACCAAAGATACAAGGGAAGTTGGTTTTTGTGTGTGTGTGTTTTTTTCTTTTTTTGGTGTGTTGTTGTTGTTTTGTTTTGTCTTGTTTTTTTTTTTTTTTGAGACGGAGTCTCTCTCTGTCACCCAGGCTGGAGTGCAGTGGCACGATCTTGGCTCACTGCAACCTCTGCATCCCAGGTACAAGCGATTCTCCTGCCTCAGCCTCCTGAGTAGCAGGGACTACAGGTGCCTGCCACGAAGCCCAGCTGATTTATTTTTGTATTTTTTAGTAGAGACGGGGTTTCACCATATTAGTCAGGCTGGAGCTCAAACTCCTGATCTTGTTATCCGCCTGCCTCGGCCTCCCAAAGTGCTGGGATTACAGGTGTGAGCCACCATGCCCAGCCTAAGCTGTTCATTTTTATGCTTAGGTTTGACATAGAATGGGCAGCCATGTTGAAATATGACTGGACAAAAGGGAATATGTTCTAATGCTATTATAATAGATTGAATGGGGAGACACAGCAAGCCTGTTTGTCTGGGTTCTTCTTGGCCTTTCTATGCAGTTTTCCTTCCTTCCGGGGATGGGGCAGGACACCTCTTTCGAATGGGGTCCTATGAACTACAATCAAACAAAGTAGGCTGGGCATGGTGGCTCACACCTGTAATCCCACCCCAGCACTTTGGAAGGCTGAGGAGGGTGGATCACTTGAGGTCAGGAGTTCAAGACCAGTCTGACCAATATAGTGAAACCCTGTCTCTACTAAAAATACAAAATTAGCCAGATGTGGTGGCACATGCCTGTAATCCCAGCTACTCAGGAGGCTGAGGCAAGATAATTACTTGAACCCAGGAGGCGGAGGTTGCAGTGAGTTAAGATCGCACCATTGCACTCCAGCCTGGGCAACAAGAGCAAAACTCATGTCTCAACAAAACAAAACAAACAAACAAGAAAAAAAAAAGTAGGTTAGATAATTTCTTTTTGTGTTATCTTGAGATGGAGTCTCACTCCGTTGCCCAGCCTGGAGTGCAGTGTTGCTATCTCGGCTCATTGCAACCTCCACCTCCCAGTTTCAAGCAATCCTCCTGCCTCAGCCTCCCGAGTAGCTGGGATTACAGGCACCCAACATCATGCCTGGCTCATTTTTTGTATCTTTAGTAGAGATGGGGTTTCACCATGTTGGCCAGGCTGGTCTCGAACTCCTGACCTCAGGTGATCCACCTGCCTTGGCCTCCCAAAGTGCTGGAATGACAGGCGTGAGCCACCGCGCCTGGCCATATCTCTGATTTCTATGATCTGTCTTGGGGAAGAAAAATTCTAGTTTCTAGGGCTAGCTGCAGGGGAGAATGAGGGGCCAGAGACAGGAGGATGGGAGAAGGTCAGAGAAAAACTTTGGTATCTGAGGCCTTCATTTAGGCTCATATTGTTTTTTGAGCCCCAGTGAGAGAAATCAGGCAGACGTTTCCAGATTTCCCTCAATTGGAATTAATTGCTCCTCCTGTGCCCTATACTCCTAGAGCATCAGTTACACATGGCATGGGGAGAGGCCATGGCATGGGGTTTTGCTATGTTGGCCAGGCTGGTCTTAAACTCTTAACCTCAGGTGATCCACCTGCTTCGGCCTCCCAAAGTGCTAGGATTACAGGCATGAGCCACTGCGCCTGGCCTCTAGCACCTAATTTCTTAACTTAGAAACTTAACTTTCTTATTCTCAATAAAAGGCTAGCTTCAAATTCAGAAGCCCACTCTTCCAGTTCCACATCGCTGAAACTCTGTTTTCTCATGTGTGAGCTTGGGGTGGTGGAATCTGTCTTGTACAGCTCAGGGTCCAGTGAGGGGAGAGATGGCTTCTCTGTGACTGAAGCCAGGTACATGGGGTGGGTGATGGTGAGGATGGTGATGGTGATGTAATGATGCTGATGATGACCATTTTTGTTTCAAAGAAGGGCTGATAATGTGGATAAGAAATCTAGAACCTGATTCCTGGGAATTAACTGGTTATCCCTGAAATGGTCTTTTTCTTCTCTGGACATCTCTATACAGTACAAAACACTTTTGGCCGGGTGTGGAGGCTCATGCCTGTAATCCCAGCACTTTGGTAGGCTGAGGTGGATAGATTGCTTGAGCCCAGGAACTTGAGACCAGCCTCGGAAAAATGGCAAAACCCTGTCTCTACAACAGATACAAAAATTGGCCGGGCATGGTGGCACGTGCCTGTAGTCCCAGCTATTCAGGAGGCTGAGGCGGGAGGATGGCTTGAGCCTGGGAGGTGAAGACTGCAGTGAGGTGTGATCACACCAGCGCACTCCAGCCTGGGTGACAGAGCAAGACGCTGTCTGGAAAAAAGAAAGAAAGAAAGAAAGAAAGAAAACACTTTTATTAAGGTCTCCCTCTGTCTTTGAAAAGTTTTAGTCTATCAGGCAAGCAGCATTTTTTAACTCATAATTTTTCATATCTTTATTAATCAAAGTCATTTGTAACTACCAGAGCTTTTAATCAACCTGAAATGCAAATATAACCACACTGAATAGGTGCAATTCTATGCAAAAGAAAATGGACATTTTAGTTGACCTGTGCAGCTTTATAAGAGGTAATTCTTTCATTGTTGTAAAGGCTTTGAAAATGGTGAAAAAGGCCCATGGATTCCCTAAGAATCTATCCTTAAAGAAACTATGTGCTTTGCAGAAGATAAAATGTATTTACAAAGATGTTTGCTGCATTATTTATTATGACTTAAACAGTAGAAACACGCTAAATATTCATCTGTAAATAAATTAGGGCTTATTTGCATATTTGCACAATGGCGTGCTTTGCAGCCATTAAAAGTTACGTTCAGTCTTAGGGTGGAGAAAGATTTCCTATGTGGGGCACCAACCCCAGAAGCCATTAAGGAAAAGCTGACAGACTTGATACCATAAATATTAAAAAGGCTTGTCCTTGAAAGACATCATAAACAAAGTAAAAATACAAGTGCCAAACTGAGATAAAATATGCAAGAGGAACAATATTAAATCCACATATTTTTATTTTCCCTGTAAATCACACTCTTTCAGCTTCTCCTCCCCAAGGCTGAGCCATGAAGCTCATTGCCCAGGGAAAGAAGGGCAGGTACTGCCTGGGACAGAGGCACCCTTGAGAGACTTTCCTTAACTTTCCTTAACCCATTTAGCAAGACAAGAGGCTCAAATGAAAGCCTTTGTGGAAAAACAAAAGGAATGATTTTGACTTTATCCTGAAGTTCATCCTCTAATAGATCAAGGCTCAACCTTGTGGACTTTTTTTTTTTTTTTTTTTTGAGATGGAGTCTCACTCTGTCGCCCAGCCTGGAGTGCAATGGAATGATCTCGGCTCACTGCAACTTCTGCCGCCCGCGTTCAAGCAATTCTCATGCCTCAGCCTCCAGAGCAGCTGGGATTACAGGCATGCACCATCACACCCAGCTAATTTTTATTTTAGTAGAGATGGGGTTTTGCTATGTTGGCCAGGCTGATCTCGAACTCCTGACCTCAGGTGATCCACCCGCCTCAGTCTCCCAAAGTGCTGGGATTACAGGCGTGAGCCCCCACACCTGACCAACCTCGGTAGATTTAATCATGAAAGTCCACATGGGAGATGCGCTATCAAGAGGAAGTGGAAAAATGCCACCCTTCCCTGGGAGGGTTGTGGGGGGAGGAGGAAGATAGAGGTAGGAGAAGCAGTTGTTAGAGATGTGTCCTGACAGCCCCGATTCTAGACAGGCAAATTGAAGGAAACACCGAAAGCAGAAGAGAGGCCTTTGACTCTATTTCAATTTGGGCTTCTGGGAAGAGAAGCCTCACCAGGTACCTTCCCTGTATCAATTTGTCTGCCTATTAGGCAGACACAAGACTTAGATGCCCGTTCATTGGCATGAAAAGTGTCCAGAATTTCCCGGATACTCTTGCAGAGGAAGAGCTTATGTGAAGAGAGGTGACCCTATAGTTGAGAGCTGGGTGGTCACTCAGGCTGGGAGCCTAATGGAAGTTCCCTGAGGGGGATCGAGCACAGTAGGACCGAAGTGGAGAAGAATCAATGGAAAGGACCCCCGGACTCGGAGGAGCTAGGAAAGAGTTTCTCAGCTATCAATGTAAGCAACAGATGCCAGCGAGATTCATGTTCTCTGATGGGATCAACAAGAAATTGGCTACAGAAATCGGAGGTGGTATAGAGCAGCACATGTATCTGTGCCAGGAACTGAGGTCCCTTCTTCACCTTCACCACCAGACCAGCTAAGACTCACCTCCCACACCCCAAATGCCATCTCAGAGAATAAGCAGCAGGAGGAGATCATGGGTAGGGTAGCTGCAACAAAAAGATCTTGAAGATGGTGGCTTAAAAAATAGAAGGTTTCTCTCTCAGATAAAAGTGCGGGTGGGCTGGGCACAGTAGCTCACGATTGTAATCCCAGAACTTTGGGAGGCCAAGGCAGGCAGATCACTTGAGGTCAGGGGTTCAAGACCAGCCTGGCCAACATGGCAAAACCCCCTCTCTACTAAACATACAAAGATTAGCCAGGTGTGGTGGCGCATGCCTGTAATCCTGGCTACTTGGGAGGCTGAGGCACGAGAATCACTTGAACCCAGGAGGTGGAGGTTGCAGTGAGCTGAGATCACAGCACTGCACTCCAGTCTGGATGACAGAGTGAGACTCTGTCTCAAAAAACAAACAAACAAAAAAACAGGTCAGGTGGTGGGCAATGCAGACTGGGCATCTGGGGATGGCAGCTGGTTGGGGTCAGGGACTAAAGCTCTATGTGCTTTTTGCAATGTAGGACTTCTAGCTAGTGGGAAGAAGGAAAACAATAAATCAAGACGAATTCCTCCTTATTCCTTTTAAGAGCATGACCTGGAAGTCACACACATCACATATGCTCCCATGCCATTGTCTAGAACTAGGTAACTTTGCTACATCCACCTGGAAGGGAGGCTGGACAGCCACCAAAATGTCCATCTGTCTGATCCACAGAACACACTTGCTCCTCCCCAAGGAAGACAGGTCTACAGTGATGGCATCAGTGCAAAGGGCAAACTCTCTGGGTCCTCTCCCAAAGGTCCAGATGTGACTCTATCTCTGCCGACCTATAAACCAAAAGAAAAGTCACTTCTCTTGCTTCTCATGACACATAAACCCAGCATGCACTGGGGTAGACGGAACAGGATAACTAATAACAACTTTCAGAAAATGGAAGAACAGAAAACACGCGTTAGTCACTGGTCCATAGTAATAATGAGATCCTACAAAGACTCCCTTCCCTTGCATGAAGTCACCATTGGCGTCGCTGTCTGGGAGCAAATCCCTTGTCCACTGGCCCCAGAGAGGACAGGCTTGTTTTCTGGGAGGTATTCTCTGTCAGTTGTTTTTTCTGGCCACATCCCAAGTGGGCACTGGAGACTACATCCTTTGTGGGAGGGGGAGCTCATAGGTCTCATAAGCTCTTTCTGCCTGTGCTGTCTGGGGACCCTAGAGTTACTTGAGGAGTCAAAACCATCCCAGGCTGTTGTAGACCATAACTGTGGTTTCTTTTTTTTCTTTTTTCTTTTCTTTTTTTAAACGTAGTTTTGTTTTTGTTGCCCAGGCTGCAGTGCAATGGCATGATCTCGGCTCACTGCAAACTCTGCCTCCCAGGTTCAAGTCATTCTCCTGCCTTGGCCTCCCAAGTAGCTGGGATTACAGAGGATGGGACAGAATAAAAGGCATATGAAGGAATAATGACCAAATTTTCCCAACATTTAGTGAAAACATCAACCTACTGATGCAAGAAGTTCAGTGAACTCCCAGGATTAAAAAAAAGAAAAAGAAAAAAAAAACTATAGTTAGGCTCATTACAGTCAAACTGCTGAAAATCAACTATAAAGAAAAATTCGGCCGGGCGCGGTGGCTCAAGCCTGTAATCCCAGCACTTTGGGAGGCCAAGACGGGCGGATCACGAGGTCAGGAGATCGAGACCATCCTGGCTAACACGGTGAAACCCCGTCTCTACTAAAAAATACAACAAAAAAATAAAAAAAAAACTAGCCGGGCGAGGTGGCGGGTGCCTGTAGTCCCAGCTACTCGGGAGGCTGAGGCAGGAGAATGGCGTGAACCTGGGAGGCAGAGCTTGCAGTGAGCTGAGATCCGGCCACTGCACTCCAGCCTGGGTGACAGAGCAAGACTCCGTCTCAAAAAAAAAAAAAAAAAGAAAAAAGAAAAATTCTTGATCTGGCGCAGTGGCTCACAGCTATAATCCCAGCACTTTGGGAGGCCAAGGCTGGCGGATCACAAGGTCAGGAGTTTGAGACCAGCCTGGCCAACATGAGGAAACCCCATCTCTACTAAAAATATAAAAATTAGCCAGGTGTGGCGGCAGGCACCTGTAGTCCCAGCTACTCGGGAGACTGATGCAGGAGAATGTGGCGTGAACCCAGGAGGCAGAGCTTGCAGTGAGGCTGAGCTTGCAGTGAGCTGAGATGTCACCACTGCACTCCAGCCTGGGCGAGAGTGCGAGACTCCATCTCAAAAAAAAAAAAAAAAAAAAAAAAGCAAGGGAGGCCACAAAACAATAGGAGAATAGCTTCAAATTGCTGACAGGAAAAACTAACAACCCATGGTTTTATATTCTGTGAAAAGATCCCTCAAACATAAGGTTAAAAGAAAGACATTTTGGCTAAGTGCAGTGGCTCCTGCCTATAACTCTTTGGGAGGCCGAGGTGGGAAGATGGCTTGAGTTAGGAGTTTGAGACCAGCCCGGGCAACATAGGAAGACAAAACTGAAGGGAGAAATAGACAAATCCACAATTATAGTTGGAAATTTTAACATCTCTCTGTCAATAATTGATAAAATAACTAGACCAAAAAAATCATTAAGAATATAGATTTGAACAATACTACCAACACGACCTAAATGGCATTTTAGGACAATAAACCCAACAACTGCATATTCTTCTCAAGTGCATACAGATTGTTCTCAGGACAGGCCATATGCTGGAGGATAATATGCCTCAATATATTTCAGAAGACTGAAATTTCAAAGTGCATGTTTTCTGACTACAATAAAATTAAATTAGAAATCAGGCCAGGAGCGATGGCTCATGCTTGTAATCCCAGCACTTTGGGAGGCCAAGGCAGGTGGATCACCTGAGGTCAGAAGTTTGAGACCAGCCTGGCCAACATGGTGAAACTCCATCTCTACTAAAAATACAAAAATTAGCCAGGTGTGGTGGCACGCACCTGTAATCCCAGCTACTCGGGAGGCTGAGGGGCAGGAGAATCACTTCAACCCAGGAGGCAGAGGTTGCCATGAGCCAAGATCACGCCACTGTACTCCAGCCTGGGCAACAGAGTGAGACTCTGTCTCAAAAAAAAAAAAAAAAAAAAAAAAAGAATAGTTGTACATGAATATTTGTAATACCTTCTTCACAATAGTTAAAACCAGAAATAACCTAAATATCTATCAACAGGAGAATAGACGAATTGTGGCATATTTATGCAATGAAATACAATTTAGCCATTAAAATGAATAAACGACTGATAGGTGTGACATGTGTGAATCTCAAAGATATTATGCTGAGTGACACAAATGAGTGCATAATATATTATCGCATTCATATGATGTTCAAGAAGGGGTGAAACTAATTTGTGGTGATAGAAATTGGAATGATGGTTGCCTGTAAGCATTGGGCATAAGGGAAATTTCTAGGGTAATGAAAATACTCTACATTTTGACTTGTGTGTTGGTTTCATAGGTGTAATTCATCAAAACTTTTTGTGTCATACACAAAGATCTTTGCATTTCACTCACGGCACATAAGTGTTCCTCAATGAAAAAGAAGGGAAGAACAAATATTGAGGGGCTAACTCACAGTTTCTGGTATATCAAACATTCTTTAGTTTTCACTTAATATTAAAAAATTCCTTTGTGCAGTACTCAGTGTTTGTTGCTGTAATTGATGAATCCCTAAATCCCACTGCCTTAGCACAAAAACGTTTCTCATTCACATGAGGCCCCAAATGGGTGCTCGTGATCTATAGGGAGCTCTCCTCAAAGTGTTGATTTAAGAATCTATAGTGGGCTGGGTGCAGTAACTCAGGCCTGTAATCCCAGTGCTTTGGGAGGCCAAGGCACGTGGATCACCTGAGGCCAGGAGTTCAAGACCAACCTGGTCAACATGGGGAGACCCTGTCTTTACTAAAAATACAAAAATTAGCTAGGTGTGGTGGCAGGTGCCTGTAATCCCAGCTACTCGGGAGGCTGAGATAGGAGAATCGCTTGGATCTGGAAGGCGGAGGTTGCAGTGAGCCAAGATCGCACCATTGCACTCCAGCCTGGGTGACAAGAGTGAAACTCCATCTCAAAAAAGAAAAAAAAAAAAAAATCTATCATGGCCTCCACCATCTCCACAACATGGCTTCCAAAGTCATTGCGTTTGTCTACATTAAACAAGAAGGGAGGTTGAAGCTTAGAGCTTGTGCATGGAAGGTTTTTATGGGCCAGGCCTGATGGGCTCACATCACTTCCACTCTCATCCTGTGGCCTTGAGTTTAGTCACATGGTTACACCTAACTGAAAGAGAGGCTGGGAACCGTAGTCTAACTAGGAGCTCTAGAAGAAGAGAACATGATTTGATAATGTTAGCAGCCTCTGCCACATTGTTATTAAAATATCATGAAAGCTAACTTGTATTAAATACTCCTTACCTGCAACTGTTCTAAGAACTTTGCATTTCATCTTCAACAACTCTTTGAGGTACATACTAGTTTAATCTCTGTTTTACAAGTGAGGAAACTGAGGCATAGAGAAATCAAGGGAGTTGACCAAGGCACAGTGCTGGTAAGACGAAGCCTGGCTCTGAACTCAGGCTAACGCGAGAGCAGGTGTTTGTAGCCACTACTCCACGCTGCAACCATTTAAGGATTGTACAATCTTTCAAATTTTTGGATGAGCCAAATTTTATTTAACCCTTTTCATATCATTAGAGATGTAGATTACATCTTGATTGGGGCTCTGCAAATAATGCATTGCTAACATCTTTTTTTTTTTGAGACAGTCTTACTCTCTCCCCAGGCTGGAGTACAGTGGCACAATCTCAGCTTACTTGCAACCTCCACCTCCTGGGTTCAAGCAATTCTCCTGCCTCAGCCTCCTAAGTAGCTGGGATTACAGGGGTGCACCACCATGCCCAGCTAATTTTTGTATTTTTAGTAGAGATGGGGCTTCACCATGTTGTCCAGGCTGGTCTCAAACTTCTGACCTCGAGTGATCTGCCTGCCTTGGCCTCCCAAAGTGTTGGGATTACGGGTGTGAGCCACCGCACCCAGGCCATAGCTAACATCTTAAAGTTTATTTCTCCCTATGTGATGAATTGATTCCTTAGGATTAATTTTTTAGTTTTTAAAGTTCACAAAATTAGGCTGAAAAGGTCTATTTCCTCTCTGAATTATGTACTGCATACAAATGACCTCATTATTGACAAGACAGTCATCATTAGATATTAAATATTTTGGTTCATCTATCTCAGTTTGCAAATTATTTTGTATAAAATATTAATCTGCTTTTGTTGATGTTTGAACTCTAATGATATTTAAGTAGACAGACACGAGTTCCTCATCTTAGGCAAGACAGAAACAGAGTTTTTCACTAGAAAAAGATCTCATGGCTTATCTGGTCCAATTCCTTAGCCACTGGAGAAAGATAGTTCTAAAAACAGCTGAATGAAAATAGAAATTTTATAAATTGAATCACATTTATTTTTACTTATGTAGCGCACTTGCTCTCAAAGAGAGCCTGTGATAAATGCTTCAGTAAGTGAAAATTTAGCTTGTGAACAATTAGCAACCATTAAAGCTGAGATGCAGAAAGGGATGAAAACTGCAAGTTGACAAATTGGGCCTCAGCTTCTGAAGTGATTTGGCTATTTCCAAATCATAGTTAACATTTACTGAGTGCTTAACTGCGCATCAGACACCGTGCTCAGCGCTTTACAGACTTCCTGTCATTGAGTCCTTGCAGCCCATCTAGGAGGTGCATATTGCTAATATCTCTATTGTACAAAGGAGGAAACGAGCTTAGGGAGGTTAAATGAGGATGTATGACTTTTAAAAGCAGAAAACTCCCCGATGAAATAGCTCATGCAATCCATTAACATCATTTATATCTTAGATTCTTTGACAAGGTTGGAGATAGCCTGGGGGATTCCACTCAGGTAAATAATTCCCAAATTCTAAGATTATTAGTTTCTCAGGTTAAAAAAAAGGATAATGTAGAAAGTTAACAAGTATGGTGAAAACCTAGATTTTCCTGAAATCTGAGGATGGAAGGGATATTTGATTGACTGATTGATTGATTGATTGATGAGCCTTCGAGAAGAGGCCCCCCAGGGAGTCTATTGTAGAGTTTCATTCTCTGTCACTTGTTTGTTCTCTATTTCAAAGCCCTCCCACCAAGTGTCGGGATCCCTCCCTCCTTCCTTTTCTTTCTCCCCTCTTCCCACACGCTCTTCCAGAGCCTCTTCCCAGGCCCAGCCTTCCCAGCCTACCTCAGTCCTTCCCTGCCATTCAAGCCACAACCCTGTGGAACCTTCTTGAACTCAGAAAGGAGAGGCTGACTTCCGATAAGTTCTACCTAATTAATGAGCAGTTCCTCCCCAGAACCCAACCCTTATCCCAGGAGCACAGCACTCGTGCCTCTCGTGGAGCAGAAGTGTGCCCCATGGGTGGTTGATTCGCCTGATGACTGTCCTTCAGGCACCACCGGAGGCTGAGTTCTCACTGGGAGGTGGTCACAGGTGCAGGCAGGCTCCAGGGATTAGGAGCTGTGGTGTCTTTCCAATGCTCCTGTGTATACTTGGTGGAGCTGAGAACAGCCAGACACTGGATGAGAGCTTGGCTTTAGGATAACATCCTACATTTGGGGCCCCATGGCCTCTGGTGTCCCCACCTGGATTGTGGTAGCCTACTCTGGGACAGGGGAGGAGATTCCAGGGAAAACAGGGCCAAAGACTGTGCAGTGAGGTGGAGGTGGTGTGGAAAGGGGCCTTGGTTCCAGCCACATGAGCCTCTCTCCACTTCTCACTGAGGAGTCATTGGAACCTTAGCTCTTATCTCTGGGAGGTTGGCAGCAGGCATCACAGACTACCTCCTTCAGGGAGCTCACAGTCCCCATAGAAAGGAAAGACGTGCAGGTGCATGCTGGCTCACACACACACAGCACATCCACACACGCAGCGCATAATGAGAACTGACAACTGGCCCGCAAACTCGAGAGCTGTGGTGGCTCCAGCAGTGCCACTGCCGCTTGTAGGTGGGGGTTGTGGGGGCATGCATGCGCTGATTTCGCAGGTGGCTTTGGAGCAGTGGTTCAGGCAAAGGAGTTACAGGACCTAGAGCTGGACCCAGGTGGAGTCATTGTCTTGTTGGGTGACCTTAGCCAAACTAGGAGTCTTAATGCTACCTGACAGGTTTTGTGTTTTGTTTAGAATTAAAAGAGGCAGGGCCCGGCATGGTGGCTCACGCCTGTAATCCTAGCACTTTGGGAGGCTGAGGCGGGAGCATCACCTGAGGTCGGGAGTTTGAGATGAGCCTGATCAACATGGAGAAATCCCGTCTCTACCAAAAATACAAAATTAGCTGGGTGTGGTGGCGCATACCTGAAATCCCAGCTACTCAGGAGGCTGAGGCAGGAGAATCGCTTGAACCTGGGAGGTGGATGTTGCTGTGAGCCGATATTGTGCCATTGCACTCCAGCCTGGGCAACAAGAGCGAAACTCTGTCTCAGAAAAGAAAAGAAAAAGTGGCAATATCTGTGTAAGAGCCTACCATAGAGACGTGTTCATGGCATCACCTGAACCTGAACCTGGCACATCCTGGGAGGCCTGTGGTCACAGGGGAACCGCCTGGCCCAGCAGAGCTCGCTGTTTGATATGAACACAGATCACACATGACAACTGGTAACAGCAGTGGCCTCCTGGAAGGGGAAAGGGTTACCAGGGGCAAGACAGGGAGGGACATTTATTTTTTAAAATTTTGTACACAGTACATCTACTTCTTGTTTCAAAAGTATGTCAACCATTTTCCACCTTGGCCTGCATGCAGTGGTGTGCTGTGAACATTCAACAAGGGACTCTGGGGCAGCCTGGTACCAGCAGGCTCCAGCGCTCCCACTGGTTGCACAGGTGTGTTAAGGCCAAAGCCTAAGGACTGATGACTAAGCTTTGCTGTTTTCCCTCACTGGGATGGAAACCAAGGCACAGAGAAAGCCGAGGCTCTCTCTTAGGACCAAAAATCCAGTGGTGGTGAAATTGAGTCTGAATCCAAGTCATTTGACTTGGAAGGGCCTGGATTCAGGTCCAGCCTCTCTGTCCAGCTGTGACCTGAAACAAGTTGGCTAACGTGTCTGAGCCTGTATTTTCTTGAGGATAATATCCACTTCTCAAGACTGTTCTGCAGCTTCACTACAAAAAAAAAAAAAATCTACCTGAGGGTGCTTTGAAAATCTTAAAACCCTGGCCAGGTGCGGTAACTCACACCTGTAATCCCAGCACTTTGGGAGGCTGAGGCAGGTGAATCACCTGAGGTCAGGAGTTCGAGACCAGCCTGGCCAACATGGTGAAACCCTGTCTCACTAAAACTACAAAATTAGCCGGGCATGGTGGTGGGCACCTGTAATCCTAGCTACTTGAGAGGCTGAGGCAGGAGAATCGCTTGAACCCAGGAGGTGGAGGTTGCAGTGAGCCGAGATTGCACCATTGCACTCCAGCCTGGGCAAAAAGAGCGAAAGTCCATCTCCAAAAAAAAGGAAAGAAAAAGAAAGAAAGGAAGGAAGAAAACCTTAAAACCCTAATATAATATAATGTGTTTTTAAACAAAAAAGAAAATAGAAATCACCTTTTCCTCTAGCCCCTCAGTTCAGCATTAGTCAAGCTCTTTAACCTACTCTTGAATGTACCAAGAGCCTTGTTCACTTGGCCTACCCGGGGTAGAAGTGGATTCTCTCTTCCTCTCTCCCCAGTTCCTGAAGTTTCCATGGCTCTATACTCTTTGTAACAAGCAAAGGGGAAACAGGCCATCCTCCTTCCGCTGGAGCTTCTCCACAGGTGAGTCCTTTGCTGCCAAAGGCTATACCTGTTCCGCCATCTCCCCCTGGTGGTGACTCTTACGAGGCGCTCTGGCTTCACTGGCATCTGGGCAGGTTGGAATTTAAGGGAAGTATCTAGATGCACCTAGATGGGGCTTGGTGAGGAGGAATCAAGCTGCTGGGTCTCGAGTAACATCCATCTCTGCACCGTGGCCACTGTGCCCATCGTGCCGGAAGTGGGCTGTGCAATAACAAAGGAGGGCTGTTGGAGGTTGACCAAGTCATTTTGTCTAGTTGGTTGTTCAGTGCCTATCCGCACTGGATGCTTTCTGGCAGCTGTTAATATGCGCTACAAAAACCTTCAATCGGCCGGGTGCGGTGGCTCAAGCCTGTAATCCCAGCACTTTGGGAGGCCGAGAGGGGAGGATCACGAGGTCAGGAGATCGAGACCACCCTGGCTAACACGGTGAAACCCCATCTCTACTAAAAATACAAAAAATTAGCCGGGCGAGGTGGCGGGCGCCTGTAGTCCCAGCTACT
>NC_045435.1:102119178-102246999 GCF_002776525.5 Piliocolobus tephrosceles | reverse complement strand
GACCAGTCAGTCAAGCCATCAGCCCTGCCCATGAGTTGTACATGTACTTCTCTTTCCACACAAAGGGGACAATCAGATGCACTATCTGAAACTCGCCTATTTATTGGAGGATTTTCTCCAATAATTTTGGAGAAATAATTTCCAAAATTATTGGAAAATTCCAAAATAATTTCAAAATTATTGGAAATTCCAAAATAACTTCCAATAATTTTTTTCAAGGCCACCCCTGAGTGAGGCTGCCATCATTTTTAGTTTGCACATACATGTGGAGTTAACTCATCTGTACCCCAAGTTCAGGCCTTTCCTCCCACTTTGGCTGGTTGGACAGGAACCCATAGAATCATGGGCACGAGCTGGAGTGGGGGCCCTGCAGCTTGCGGTCTACTCACTTCAATCCTGGAGGATGCATCTCCATCTTACAATGGGCTGCTGCTGAGCCTGCTTGGCCTTATGGCTTGGGAGGACTGACAAGACCCAGCTCACAATGGGCAGTTCTGGCTGCATGGTCACTTGGTGCCCCATGGCAGTTTCTTATTTTATTTTTTTGTTTGTTTTTTGGCATGTAGTTCTCACTGCAGACGGCATGGCCTTGCTAGAGAATCTCAGAGGGCTCATTGTGAGTCTCCCATTGGAGCCTGCACAAACACCATAGGCATCTTTCCCCACCATTGATCCTTCAGCACCATAATGTCTGCTGGGCCAGAGGCTTCAGGCGACAGGCTGCATCTGTAGGTGACACAAGGCTACTTGGAGGCATTAGGGTAGGGCAGCCTGAGCAGGGGATGCTGTTTCCTTCTCAGGGGAAGCTCTTGTGAATGCAAACAGAGCATATTAAGTCCTGGAAGGAGAGACAGAGAGAGAGAAGGAGAGAGACAGAGGTGTGTGTGTGTGTGTGTGTGGAAGAGAGAGAGAGAGAGAGAGCAGGGGAGAGAGAGAGAGAGATGGGGAAGTGGGGAGAGAGAGAGAGAAGGAGATGGGGAAGAGAGAGAGACAGAGAGAGAGGGGGGAGAGAGAGAAGGGAAGGAAGGAAGGAAGGAGGGAAGGAAGGAAAGAAGGGAGGGAGGGAGGAAAAGAAAGGGAGAAGAGAAAGAAAGGGGAAGAAGAAAGAAAATGAAGTTACTCTTTGCTGTATGCTCTGTGTTGTTTAGGGTCTTTTTCTATATACAACGCCCCAACTAACTGTGAGTTCCTTAGGGGCAAAGTTAGAACCCCAGCTCCTCCACCTACTGGCTATGTGATCCTGGGCAAGCCACTTCACTTCTCTGAGCCTTGGTGTCCTCCTCTGTAAAATGGGGATTTTTTTTTTTTTTTTTTTTTTTTTTTTGAGATGGAGTCTCGCTCTGTCACCCAGTCTGGAGTGCAGTGGTATGAGCTCAGCTCACTGTAACCTCCGACTCCCAGGTTCAAGCGATTCTCCTGCCTCAGCCTCCCAAGAAGCTGGGATTACAGACATGCACCCCCACACCTGGCTAATTTTTGTATTTTTAGTAGAAACGGGTTTTCGCCATGTTGGTCAGGCTGGTCTTGAACTCCTGACCTCGTGATCTGCCCGCCTTGGCCTCCCAAAGTGCTGGAATTACTGAGCCACTGTGCCCAGCCCCAAATGGGAATAATATTTTAGCCCACAGCACAGTGTCTGCATCCAATCAGCACTCCTTAAAGGCTGGCTAGTATTCTCCTCCCCTGTGGCCCTCTGACAAAAGATTCCCCACCCCAACCTCAGCGCTCAGCAAATCTGTGCTAATGCGTGAGTGGGTATCGATGAGTTCATATAACCCTTGGGTAGCATGTGGTTAACATGTGTGCATTTTAATAGGGCTATTTTACAGCGACTCTAATGATGTGTGGATTGTCTGGGGGCCGTGGGGGTTGTTCTCTCAAGCTATAAACTCACCGATGCTGTACTCCACATTCTCCTCAGAGTCTCTAACCTACCTCCTCTTTGGCCCTGGGTCTGCCCACAGCTGGCCCCTCGCAGGTGCCCAGGGCTGTAGGATGTATGTATGTGACTTGTGTGGTGTGTGCATGTGTGTGTGTGTTGCTTGTGTGGTGTGAGTGTGGGTGTTGCTCATATGATGTGTATTGTCTACTTGGTGTATGTATGTGTTGTGTGGTTGTACGTGTGCGTGTGTCCTATAATTAAAGTTCCCAGAACCAGGAAAAAGCCACACCCTGCCTGGTTACCACCTTCTCACCCCTCTCCACGGGCTCTGAGCCCTCCCCCGACGTGGCAGTGGGCAGCCCCTGTACCCTGATCTTTGCATCTCAGCATCTCGCCCAGGGCTTTGTGCTAAACGGGTGCTCAGTACGGTAGTACTTTGCTAATTGGAAAAAAGCAGTCGCGGGATGTTCTTTCCAGGGCAGTGCTGCAGTGCCCTCTGGTGGATTTTCTCTGAACTTCTCTAGGTTTGCGGTTCCGCTCGTCCTTGACCGGTGAGTCGGTCCTGGGAACCCAACCGCCTGGCCTTCTTCGCTCTTGGTCAACCCTTCCACCTTGCAGAGAGTGGGGCTCAGTGGGAGCTGAGGCTGTTTGAGGGTGAGGCTGGGGTCAGGCTGGGGAGGAGACTAATGTTGGAAGTCCGGAGGTACAGTTATTCCTGTACCTCTAGGAATAAGAACTGTGAGGTGGAAATGCCCATTTCAGTGATGTGGAGAGAAACTAATGGAACCTGAACATAGGCAGTGATCCCTTAGGAAGCATCTCCTCCTCCTCCCCCTCATCCTCCTCCTCCCCCTCGTCCTCCTCCGCTTTCTCTTCTTTTCAGACAGAAGTGCCTCCACAGATTCCCTTATTATCCACGTAGAAAAGGAAGGAAGACATGAAAGCTTGTATGTCAGATATGTTAGAAGTAATCTGTTTAAAAGGGGAAAAGAAAATAAGGGAAGAGATAAGAAACAAGACAATAAATCTAGAAAATCAGGAATGAGAATAAAGATAACCAGAAAAGCAACAACACAAAGGTAGAAATCAAAACTAAAGTGATCTCAGTAATCATGGATAGATTAAATTATCCATCTTCTGAATATGAAAATATGAATAGTTTAAATTCAGCTATATCTTGTTAATAAAGATGACACATAAAGGCCAAGATTCTCTTACACTAGGCAAATACTCACACATGCACATCCAATCCATCAGCAAGTCTTGCTGGCTCTGCACCCAAAACACATCCCAAATCCATCTTCCCTGCTAGCACCACTGCCCAAGCCACCATCATCTCTTGTTTGAATGATGCCAGGAGCTTCCCAACCCATCTGCTGGGTTCTTTCTGTTACTCTCCTGTAATCCAGATTCCACACAGTAACACAGTGTTGTTGTTGTTGTTGTTGTTTCCTTTTCTTTTTTCTTTTTTGAGACAGTCTTGCTCTTGTTGCCCAGGCTGAAGTGCAATGGTGCAATCTCAGCTCACTGCAACCTCAGCCTCCTGGGTTCAAGCAATTCTGCTGCCTCAGTCTCCCAAGTAGCTGGGATTACAGGTGCCCGCCACCACGCCCAGCTAAGTTTTGTGTTTTTAGTCGAGACGGGGTTAGACCATGTTGGCCAGGCTGGTCTCGAACACCAGACCTCAGGTGATCTGCCTGCCTCAGCCTCCCAAAGTGCTGGGATTACAGGCATGAGCCACCGCACCTGGCCCACAGCGTTCTTTTGAAATCAGAAATCAAATCACGTTGCCACCCCCGCCCCCTGGTTTAACGATACATCATTTGGCCCCCATTTCACTTGACATAAAATCCAAAGTCGTTTCTGCAGCCTATGCAACCCTGTGAGTGGGATGAAGAAATGATGCCACTCCAGAGGGCAGAACCAGGGCCAAATGACAGGAGCTGCAGAGCACCAACCTTGACCCAAGGAAGGGGGAATTTTCGAATCATCAGAGCTGTCCAAGCTGACTGTGTGGTGCGGAATAAGGAGTACAGAGAGTACGGAGCTGCAGCTGAGGGGATGTCCGTACAGGGTTGGCTGGAGGCCGAAGTAGATTTCCCTGTTGCCTTCCTGCAAGAGACTCTGTGCCTCTAGGAATAAGAACTGTGAGGTGGAAATGCTCACTTTGGTGATGGTAGAGAGAAACAAATAGAATCTGAACATAGGCAGTAGTCCCTTAGGAAGCATCAGCTTCTGCTTCTCTTGATTACTTCTTCTAATGGGGAGCTCAATACGTGGCGGGCAGCCCTTCCTTTCAGTCAACACTTCACATATTGGGCAGGCCAAGTCTGTCTGCCTCCCGGAAACTTCCTCATCTCAGTCTCAGCTCCTCTCTCTTGCAGAGTTCTAAGCACTCTTCCAAAAGTGTGCCAGAAATTGTGCTGCATGTTGGGGACATAAAGATGAAAAATGTGAACTCTGCTGTCAAGAAGTGCAAAGACTAGAGGCAGCTGGCTCATTCACAGCAGGAGTGCCACAAGGATGATGGGGTATTGCAAAGGGCAGGGCATGCAGGAACTGCAGTGCAGGAGAGCTCAACCCTGGCTGGGCATCACCATTATCCAGGGAGCTCTGAAAACTCCCACACTCACAAGGTCAGAGCATCCAGAGATTGTGAGGGCTGGAGTGCAGTGGCACAATCTTGGCTCACTGCAAGCTCCTCCTCCCAGGTTCACACCATTCTCCTGCCTCAGCCTCCTGAGTAGCTGAGACCACAGGCGCCCGCCACCACACCTGGCTAATTTTTTGTGTTTTTAGTAGAGACGGGTTTCACCGTGTTAGCCAGCATGGTCTCGATCTCCTGACCTTGTGATCCGCCTGCCTCGGCCTCCCAAAGTGCTGGGATTACAGATGTGAGCCACCACACCCGGTGGCTTTGGTGTTTCTTAAAGATCCCCAGGTAGTTGTAAGGTGACTAAAGTCGTGGGCCCCTGGCTTAGTTGGGAAGTGCTTCATCTCTGAGACACCTGGATTCGAATCCCAGTTTTGCCACTTAACAGCTTGGTGGCCATGGATCTGCCTCTCTAGTCCTGTGAATGAGCAGCAGAAAAAAACAAGAAGGAGGGAGGGAGAGAGAGGGAAACAAGGAGAAATAGCTTGAGCAGTGCACCTGGCCATAGAACACCAGGGCGGGGCTGGGGGTGCCTTTGCAAATGGTCACATCACACCAGGCCTAGCTGCACCCCAGTACACCAGGCCGCCAGTACAGCTGTGGCACCCGCTCAGTCGTCTTCCTTTGCGGAACACCTGCTGTCAGGGTTTATTGCAGAAGGAGCCAAGATCACACCTTTATGTAGGCAACAAAATAAATCCTTACAAAACATGAAAGGATTTTTACAGCCACCCTATGACATGAGAACTGAGTACCCCCATTACAGAGAAGGAAACGGTTACACAGTCTGTCTAAGGCCATGTGAAGTGAAGGACTGGACTGGAACTAGAATGCAGACTTATCTCATACAACACCCTGGAATGAGTCACGTCCAAGTGAAAAAGGAAACTACTGGCCGGGTGCGATGGCTCACGCCTGTAATCCCAGCACTCTGGGAGGCCGAGGAGGGCAGATCACCTGAGGTCAGGAGTTCAAGACCAGCCTGGCCATGGTGAAACCCTGTCTCTACTAAAAATACAAAAAATTAGCCAGGTGTGGTGGTGCATGCTTGTAATCCCAGCTACTCGGGAGGCTGAGGCAGGAGAATCGCTTGAACCTGGGAGGCAGAGGTTGCAGTGAACTGAGATCGCACTATTGCAATCCAGCCTGGGCAACAAGAGTGAAACCCCGTCTCAAAAAAAAAAAAAAAAAAAGGAAAAAGGAAGAGGAAACTATTAGAGTGTGGCTGTCTGTATTCCCTCCTGATCCTCTCACCTCTATCCCCTCCAACCACTGTCCTGAATTTGTGTTGATCATTTTCACCCGTCTATATGCCTTTGCCATATATGAAAGATTCCATACCCAGTACATTGCATCCGATTGCATGTTTTTCTGCCTTGTATAGACAGCATCATAGGAAAGAAATCTTCCTCTTGCATCTTGCTTTTGTCTCCTAAAATTGTCTGTGACATTTATCCATTAGAATACATATATCTCTAATTTGTGTATTGTTACTGCTTTTCAAAATCCATGACTCTGCTGATGAAGTTTCCGGTTGCTTCCGTTTTTTACCGTTATAGATAATGCTGCTACAACCATTTTTGTTCTGGTATGCTGCACATGCGTGAGACTTTCCCAAGGGTGTACACCTGGGGAGGTTACTGGGCTTGGAGTATGGTGCTTTTCCCGTCTGTCGTGCAGGTTAGCCTCATGCCAGCGTGTGCCAGTTTCTGTTGCTCTGTGCCCTCACTCACACTTGGTATCACCACATTTCACACGTACAAGCCTACATTCTTTTTTTCTTTTCTTTTTTTTAGACAGAGTCTCCCTCTGTCTCCCAGGCTGGAGCGCAGTGGCATAGTCTTGACTCACTGCAACCTCTGTCTCCCAGGTTCAAATGATTCTCCTGCCTCAGCCTCCTGAGTAGCTGGGGCTACAGGTGCTCGCCACCATGCCCTGCTAATTTTTGTGTTTTTTTTTTTTTTATTTTAGTAGAGACAGGGTTTCACCATGTTGGCCAGGCTAGTCTTGAACTCCTGACCTTAGGTGATCCACCTGCCTTGGCCTCCGAAAGTGCTGGGACTACAGGCGTGAGCCACTGCTCTCAGCCACAAGCCTATATTCTTTATACCATCCCTAACAACCTTTTGGGAGAATAGTTGCACAGAGAACCGCAGCTAGACCATGTTCTTGGCTATGACATCCTTGGCAAAGCCCAGACGGAGGTCACTGAGGCAAGCTGTGCTAACATTGATTCAGAACATCCTGTTGCAAAACATGGAGTGAAAGACATGAAGCAAAAGAGGACTTTGGAAAGGTTTCTTGGCCATCTCCACCAACAATTTGCTTCAAAGTATCATTCTTTCGTCTTGACCTTTTTTTTGAGGGACTAAGTAGGGAGCCCAAACTCCTAGATTTACCCGGGTAGTCTCAATTCAGGCCAGTTGTCCCAGTGTAATTATTAATAAAACCACCTTTGACTCTTCAAGGTGTTCAGGCTTGAAAGATAATTTATATGGTCACTTTCTCTAGGAGGGTGGCAATTCACAGCAATTTCCTATCCACAGGTACTCTGCTGTGGCCAATGTGGGGATGACTGAATGATGGAGAGCCTGTGTTATACAAACCACAGGGGAACACTTGCCATTGTTTCTGCTATCGTCCCACAATTGTTTAAGATGGAAGCACGAGCCCTTGGAAGCTTTCAGAGAAGAAGCTAGCCAGAAACTCACAAGCTCTTTCCTTGTGAAGATCTGGCCCGTGGAGTGCTGGCCATGCTCCCTGGTCACTGCCCATGGGATGGTCAGCTCCCGGGGCAGGTGGTGCTGAGCAGGTTGGCGGGTGTTACCCCTCCCAGTCTCCTCAAGATTAGAATCTGTTCCAGGCCACCAGGCAGAGCTGCCTGCCAGCGCTCTCACTAGAACAGTTCCTGGACGTGCTTCGAGAGCTGTGGCCAAGCTCTTGTGACAACACCTCCTGGAATAACAAAGGGATCCTTTGTGGGCAATCGGCTCCAGCTAACAGCTTGTGGATGGCTGGACTCCCTCTGGCATTTTCTTTTCAAGACAGCCGCCCCCCCCCCCCATTCCTATCCATTCAGCTCAAGACAATCTGGGATGGTACATAGATAATTGGATCATTTGTTCAACCTGAAGAGGTAGGTCAGGGCGGCCTTCCAACGTCGAAACTTCCGGAGGAAATGATGGACACAATGGGAGGTCTGTGGGGGTGACAGCTCAGGGCATCCGCATTCGATGGTTCCCTTCCAGTAAGTATTGTGCCACCTCTGAGAGAAGGCCTTCAGCTGGCAGTGTGCTCGTGTGACAAGGTATTATTCTTAGCAATAGGTCCACAAAGGATTTCCCACTGAGCAGCTCTGGAAACCTAGGCTCTTACTTGGAAGGGCAGGCCCATTGAGGATTGCTCTTGCCAATGGAGCTTCAAGAATCCTCTGGGGCCACCAACTCCATGAAGTCTTTGTGGAGCCACCGCCTCCCAGATGTTTGTCCAGATGAGAGTTGAACATTCTTGCTTTTGTGCCGCCTGTGTTATCCCCATGAGTGTGTGCACATGTGTGTCTGCCTCCATGCACATGTACATATGTCTGTCACAGCACAATCACTCCCCCAGGGACAGCGACACTACCTTACTCTTCTGTGTTCTCCTTCCTGCACTGGGAACTCAGTAAAAGCTTGTGAAATGAAGAACAGAGTCAGTCTTTCACCTGGAGGTGGTTGGGCCCAGAAGCAGACTGCATGGAGGAATTCAGATGATATTGTCTCATCTCTTTTTGCCTCCTGAATTCTTCTCTGTTTCTTTTCTTTTCTGTTACTGTAGATGAATGTTCTCCATGTTGGGGGAGATGGCCACCAGCACCCCCAACTGGCAACACTGCAGCTCTGGAAATGAGGGCAGCTCCATGGTTTCTCCCCCATCCCTTGATCACCCCTGTGGCCACAGGGTGGGGTGCAGTGACTAGAGGGTCCACTAGAATGCCATGATTGGATTGGGGTATAGCAGTTCCCCAAAGTGGGGTGATTGAGGTGGCCCTGAAGAGACAAAAACAACAGACATCCAGGAGAAAAGCACTGAGCTTGAGGGACCTCTAGGAGGACAGATTCTGACCTGGAGACCTGGAGGGCTCCCGTGAGAGGAAAGACTGAAATCTGCAACCACAACAGGCTGAGGAGCTTGGGCTGGGCAGATTTACAAAGACCACTCCTTCAGAAAGGACCGCGAGCGGTTGATCTGCAGGCTTTGAGCATGAGGCAGCAGTAAATGGACCCTCACTGGGACACCCAGCGGCCAGGTCCTGTGCAGGACCGGAAGTCAGCGGCCAACCCCTGCTCATCTGCTGGGGGACTGTGGTCCCCTAAGTGGCCCCACAGAGGGCCCCCTCCCATCAGGCTGGCTCCGGGATGACCAGGTGGTGGCCCTCACAGCAGTAGTTAACATTCTGGGAACCAGGCTCCCTGGGCACTGCCCCATTGCCTCCTGCCAACAGTGCTATCTTGTAGATGTTAGGATTTAGAATCAGAAACAGGCCCTAAATTAAGCAGAGAAAGAGAGAGAGGGTGGGAGAGAAAGAGAAGAGGAGAAACTGAGGAGAGAAAGGGAGGCAGAGGGAGAAAATGTTGGAAGGACACGGGATAGTTGAAGGAAAAGATGAACAGCCGCTTTCGGGATAAACGGGCGCAGGACCGAGGCCTGCTGCTCTGCCGACCCAGGGCCAACTCCCTTCAGTCCCTGTGACTGCCCTGGGAGTCCAGTTCCCAGGACTAACACGGGCCAGTGCCTGCCCCTGGGATCAGGGATCAGGTTCTGTGATCGACCACCCCACCATGCGGACCTGAGGGGCCGCTCACTCAGAGGAAGGGTGAGAAGGAGGGAAGTTTATTGTGGACAGACAAAACCAGCAGCTCTCAGGCCCCACTAGCTCCATTTTCCAGGTAAGGAGACAGGCTTGGGGAGGGGGCAGGACTTGTCAACATCACGGTGACAGTGAGTGACAGTACTTAACCCAACTAGCTTGACTGCAGCACCACATTCTTAATCACTGTGTTTGCTCCCCATCCAACCAGGGATGGCTGCCTGGTGAGGACACCTCATTTGATCACAAATCGTAATTTAACAGAATGATATAGTGGTTAAGAGTTTGGGGACCTGTTAGAAAGTCACTGCAGTCAAACAGGTAAGAGAGGAAAGGACTAGCCTGTCCCAAGGAAGTAGCTAGGATGACAGGAGGACATGAATCAGTAGATGCCAGAGAGTGTGAGAAGAAATCTGTCATGACTGAGAACTCATAGGACTGGGAAGGGAGGAAGGAGTGGGGTCTACATTGGCCTCAGGCTTCTGGTTTGGGCACAGGGTGGATGGAACTGTCCTTCACTGAGGTGCAAAGCCCGGGAGGAGGAAGCGGTGGCAGTGAAGGTGGAGGAGAGAGGAGTTTCATTTTGGAAATGTTGGGTTTGAGGCGCCTGCAGGACACCCAAGTGGAAATGCCCAGGGTTCAGTGGGTCCATGGGGTGTGGACATGGGAAAGAGCCATAGGTGGAGCTGGTATCCCCCAATGGCATGGTATAGTGTGAGGCTGGCAAAGGCCTGAGGACAGAGCCTGGGCATCAGGGCATTTAGGGGCAGGGAAGCCTTCTCAGGTGAGAAAGCATCAGTAGCTCATTCTTTCCTTGCATGAGTGTGATTCTGTCTGCCTCTTCCTTCCCTGTCCACTCCCCCAACTTTGCCTTGCCCAGGTAAGCCTTTTTTTTTGGACAGAGTTTCGCTCTTGTCACCCAGGCTGGAGTACAATGGCTCAATCTCGGCTCACTGCAACCTTCGCCTGCCTAGTTCAAGCGATTCTTCTGTCTCAGCCTCCCAAGTAGTAGAGATTACAGGTGCCCACCACCATGCCCAGCTAATTTCTGTATTTTTAGTAGAGATAGGGTTTCACCATGTTGGCCAGGCTGGTCTCGAACTCCTGACCTCAGGTGATCCATCCACCTTGGCATCCCAAAATGCTGGGATTACAGGCGTGAGCCACTGTGCCCGGCCAGGGTAAGTCATTCTTAACATTTCAGCCTCCACAGTCGTTCCTTGGCATAGCCTTGCCTGGCCTCCCAAGCATGCTTTCATAGGCTCCCACGCTTTTCAGCACAGGACTTCTTACCTTGCAATAACCAAATCATGTCCTTGACGATCGCCCCTGTTGGACTGTAAGCTCCCTGAAAACAGGGGCCATGCCTACCATGCTCACTGTTGTATCCCTGAAGGAAGTGGAGAAACTCCCCCCTCACTCTCTTCCCGTGCCCCACCTTTTCCAGGGATGCGGATTGACTGGGTGAGTTTCAGACAGGGACAGAATCACAATCAGTGTATGAAACTGACCCACATTTCTGTGGTCCTTCTTCAGCTTCCTTCATCAGGCCTACTGGGTCAGGAAGACAGCCTGGACTCTCTTGCAAGCTGGCATCTTCTCTATCTTGTCTTCCCACAGAGAGCCTGGGCACTTGGCAGTGCTTCTCATTTGGGCTGCAGCCCTTGGTAAGACCCAATCTGGGCTGTGAGGCTGAAGCACATGGCCCACCCCATGCCAAAAGCAGCCTGTCTTGGGGAATCACACAGTCACCCAAACTTGTAACAAAGGGATACCTTGGTTTCTCGTTTATTTTTACCCTCACAGCCTTGGGAACCTTATGGAAAGAGGGATCACTGGAGGCCAAGATTTGGCCATTCCCAGGTCCTCTGGTGAAATCCCATTGAATAGACCCTTTCCCCTGTTTAACCCCTGTTCACTGAATGAAGGAAAGAAGGAGGAAAGGGACGCACAGAGCAGAGCTTCGACTCTAGAGTCATGACCATTTATGAGTGTCTGTCCCCGGGGAGATCTGGTCCTAGACCATTCAGATACCATATGGATCCAGGGCTTTGCTCCCATGGCACCGTGTGGCAGACGATGGGCCCTGTTACAGCAGTTCCTAGGCTTCACCCTCAAGCATTTGGAAGGCTCCTCTGTCAATCTGCCAGCTAGACAGTGGTATAAACCTCTGCAACCTAAGCACAGGTTGGGCTGGGCACAGTGGCTCACACCTGTAATCCCAGCACTTTGCGGGGCTGAGGCGGGGGGACCACTTGAGGTCAGGAGGTCGAGACCAGCCTGGCCAACATGGTGAAACCCCGTCTCTACTAAAAATACAAAAATGATCCGGGTGTGGTGCCGGGTGACTGTAACCCCAGCTACTTGGGAGGCTGAGGCACAAGAATCACTTGAAACTGGGAGGCTGAGGTTGCAGTGATCCAAGATCATGCCACTACACTCCAGCCTGGGTGACAGAGTGAGACTCAGTCTCAAAAAATAAAAATAAAAACCAAGTGCAGGTTGGAATGTCTGCTGGGTCTGTTGGATATTCAGCATTTTCTTGGCCCATGAGTAGCCTCCAGTTCTAATAAAATGTCTTTGAAACTATCTGAAACTGGCCAGGTGCGGTGGCTCACGCCTGTAGTCCCAGCACTTTGGGAGGCCGAGGCGGGCGGATCACGAGATCAGGAGATCGAGGTCATCCTGGCTAACGGCATGAAACCCCATCTCTACTAAAAATACAAAAAATTGGCCGGGAGTGATGGCGGGCACCTGTAGTCCCAGCTACTTGGGAGGCCTAGGCAGGAGAATGACATGAACCTGGGAGGCAGAGCTTGCAGTGAGCCAAGATCGTGCCACTGCACTCCACCCTGGGTGACAGGGCGAGACTCCGTCTCAAAAAAAAAAAAGTCTCTGAAACTGCCTGCATGCTGGAATTCACATCAGCCCTATAAGCTGGGTGGCACATCTTGTTTTACAAAAGGGATACAAGCTCAAAGAAATCCTATCATTGGCAGAATACCCAGCACGAGTAACAATAATTAACAGTAATGAATGATAGTAAATGGTGCTACCATTGACTGAAGACCCACTATGTGCTAGGTACTCCATTCAGGCTTCTACATGTTTCTGTCACTCATTCTTCGCAGTTGTCCAAAGAGGTTGATGCCATTATTTTA
Organism: Piliocolobus tephrosceles; assembly: GCF_002776525.5. Lineage (NCBI taxonomy): Eukaryota > Metazoa > Chordata > Mammalia > Primates > Cercopithecidae > Piliocolobus > Piliocolobus tephrosceles. The sequence continues at coordinate 102,234,454 of NC_045435.1, read as the reverse complement.
CAAATGAGGAAACCGAGAATGAGAGAGATAGGTGACTTGCTAGAGTTCACAAAGCTAATGGGAAATGGGGTCAAGGACTTGAACCCAAGTCCGTCTCTAAGGCCTTCTTCCTTTCACTGTGCTGTTCTCCTTCCAGCGGGTGGCAGGAGGTGCAGCGATGATTCTATGTGTAGCAGGAGGGACCCAGACAGGCCCGACAAAACACATTCTGAAGGAAAAGCCGGTTAGGCCTGGTCCAGGAGTGGCAGCTTCAGAAACCAGGGTAAAGGAATTGCCTCATTTGTATTGCGCGCTGGGCCAGGTCATGTGCCAGCCACTTCTGGCTGTTCTGGGAAAGAAACCCGGGGGGTGGCAGGGCATAGTGGTTCATGCCTGGAATCCTCAGCACTTTGGGAGGCCAAGGCAGGGGGATCACCTGAGGTCAGAAGTTTGAGACCAGCCTGGCCAACATAGTGAAGCCCCGTCTCTACTAAAAATACAAAAATTAGCGGGGCATGGTGGCGGGCGCCTGTAGTCCCAGTTTCTCGGGAGGCAGAAGCAAGAGAATCACTTGAATCTGGGCGGCAGAGGTTGCAGTGAGCCGAGATTGCACCACTGCATTCCAGCCTGGGCGACAAGAGCAAAACTCTGTCTCAAAAAACAAAACAAAAAAAGAAAAAAAAAAAAAAGAAAATAGAAACCCAGGGGGAAACTGGCCAGACCTAGGACCTGGGCAGAGTGGGGACAAAAGGGGAGAAGAGACCTGACATTCAGATGGCCATTCCCCCCCGGAAGCAGATGCAAAGGACCCGTGCTGCCCAGAGACACAGGGCAGGGCCTGGCAAAGGCCCTAGCTCTGCAGAGGAAAGGAGAAGCCCTGAAAAGGCCTCCTTTGGGAAAGAGATGAGCCAGGAGACCTTGAAGGTCCAGTTGGCCCTGGTGGCCCCGATTGAACCTCTCTCTAGGGATCCTTCTGCATCAGCAGTGGGAGAGGGAGGGAGAAGAAAGAGGTAACTGAGATTTTCCTAAAAGCTTTTGTTTTATAAAGCATTGTGACTGACTGAGGCTTCTGCTTGAAACCTTAAAACCCATCTAGGAGTTCGTGTCTCTCTCAGGCTGAACTGGAAACTCCTAACACAGCTAATAAAGCCCTGTGTGCTGTGGCCGCTGCTGACCCCACCTGACTGTGCGTGTCTCCAACACATATCTCATGATGCAGTGGTTCTCAAAACTTCCCTTCCCCTTCTCCCCAGCATGAGAACGCCCTGGGGGCTTTAGAAACGCACCCATGCCCAGGCCCTACGGCAGACCAGTATCTCGGGGGGTGGCATCCTTCTTCCTAAAAACCTTCCCAGGTGATTCCGTATGTGTCTAGGGCTGAGACCCCTGCCACTCAGCCTTCTCCGTCATCCTCTCCTGCCCAAATCCTCCTATTCTCCAGGCCTCAGCCAAGTCTCTGTGCGGGGTCTATTGCAGAGGAAGCCCACCCTGACCCCTCTCCCAGAGTTGTATTTGGCACAATGGGTTGGGTGGCCCATCTGCGCCTGTGTTCCCATGGCACCTTGTGATTGTCCGGAACTGCTTGACACTCACCTTTCTCCCTGTGACTGTGATCTCCCTGAGGACAGGGGCCTTGTCTGGTGGTTCACAGTTGCATTCCTGCACCTGACATATGATGACCGTTCAATAAATGGGCTGAAATATTAAATATCAAGTTAAAAATCTGTCTTCCTAAAAATTTCCCTTAGTCTCTGATGTTCCCACTTTCCTAATTAAACGTGAAAGCCCACTTCTTTTCCATTTTTTAACTTTCCCCAAATGTCTACGGATATTGGCCCTTAATTAGCGCTTTTGAATCCCGCTGGGTCCTCCCTGTCCTCCTGAGCAGGGAGCTGGCTTTCTGTTCCTGCAAACATTAGTGTTTCCCCAAATAGCTCCTAGAAAAGGAAGCACAGCTTCTCCACAAGAAAAGACAGTTTGCAAACAAGAGCTCTGCACAGGCAGGCTCAAAGGCAACTGAGCGGTTCCCTCTCTGGGAGATGTTTAAAGCACCTTCATTTAGGATCACAGAGAAGTTTAGTCAATACTCACCCATTTCCTCCTCCACCCTTCCTAAGAGGAAGCCAGAACGGAGCTCTTGTCAGAGAGGGTACCGGCCGCAGAACAGCTTCAAGAGAGTAGAGGGGATGATACATGTTGGAGCGGAAGAAGATGAAGGTGAGAAGCTGCCAACAGGGCATTAATTGGCTTTGGAACAGCTAAGAGCCTCACCCTGGCCCAAAAACCCCGAGGCAATTTCCGAAAGCAACTGTGGAGAAAGAGGCCTGCCCCTTTCTCACCTCCTCTGAATGGGCAGCTTGGAAGTGGGAAAGAGGGCCAGGAATCCATGGGGCATCCTTCTCCCGCCAACTGCCTGGGGCCTGGAGGGAGGCCAGGTGCTCACCTCCTGGGGTTTGGGACTGTGCCTGGGTATAAGGAGCTGCAGCCCCCATCTCCCCATTATTGAGAGGAGGTGTTGAGAGCTGCCCTGGCAGAGCTGGGGCACAGAGATGGCTGCTGCTAAAGTGTTGGGTGTGGACAAGTGGTCTTTGCTGAGTTTCTGGCTCCACTGACGTTTCTTCTTAGCTCAGTTTCCTTATCTGAAAATGAGGGGATTTTTGGACCAGATATCAAAGGTCTCTTCAGCATTGCTTCCTGGGGCTGGTGAGAAAACAGGGAAGCAGGAGGGGAAAGCCCAGGAGTGGTTGTAACTCAAAGACAGGCACTGAGCCCTTGTCTGGGGGATGGGGCATGTCCTCACAGTGGTATCCAGGCTCTAGACAGGGGACCCAGACATAAAAGGGGTGGCAGGTCTACCCTTACATCTTGTATGAGTCATCACATGAGGGAATCGAGGCCCAAAGAGCTTTAAAAGACTCACGCAAGGTCACACAAGTAGTGAGCATGGAAGCTTTCTCTACTACACGGATGGCAGGTAGATTTACCTTCATGCCCAACTTGATAGATTGGCAAGGGCTGTTGGGAGCATCCTGTGGAGGAAAGAGTCTGTGATCTATTAGCAATGTCTGCCACATGCTTGGGAAGAGGAAATGGCAACAAGACCACAACATGTTTACTGTAATTACTAATTATTTACTAAATTGTTATTGAGAGGCTGCTTCATGTAGGGCACTGGTCCTTATACTGGAGATTCCGTGATAAACAAGGGCAGCTCCTGCCCTTAGGAAGTTTCCATTCTAGAAGGGGAGACAAACAATATATATGTGAACAAATGACTAAATAATATCATCTCAGCTAGTGCTAAGAAGTGTAAGGAAAATAAAATAGTGCAATGGGATAGGCAGTGATGGTGTGGGAGAGGAGGGAGGAGATCAAGGCAGCCAGCAGGCAGCATTTAGGCTGAGACCTAGATGCTGAGAAGGAGGCCTCCTTGTGAGGAGCTGGAGGAAGAGCATCCCGGCAGAGGGAACAGCCAATGCAAAGACTCTCCAAGAGACAGAAAGAGCAGAGTTGAGGCTGCTTCGAGGGCAAGCAAGGGGGCCAGTGGAGGGGATGGGAGCAGCGAGAAAGCCAGCTGCCTGCTCATTGTGACCATTTGGATGTCTGATGGGCCCCCCCAACTTAGTCAGTCCAGCACGACACTTTCAGTCCGCTTCCCCATTACCCCCGTTTCACACACAACAAAATCTGCTCCTCCCCAAGTCTTTCCCTTCCCTTCCCAGCAAATGACATCTTTGCCCACCCTGTTGCTTGGTCCACTGTGCTACAACCCTGGCCATGCCACCATCAACTTTCTCCTGCAGCCTCCCCCTAATCCTCTACAAAAGCCCCCAAAGCACTCATCAAACCAATCCCCTCATTGCTTACTGCCCAAGGCTCTCTTCCTCCCAGTTTTGTCTTTTTTGCAGCTAACCCTAACCCATGAACCCACGAACCCAGGGACAGATACTTTATCATCTTTTTAAAAAGAGAATCTGAAGTTGGTTATAGCCGTTAAGAGCACTAAGCACCAATCCAATCCACACATATTCCTCTAGTTGCCCCCAAACAAACAGTGTTTCCAGAGTGGATATGAGGACTGGGTATTAATGATCACAGGACCATTTATCAGGCCCCTGCAGTGCTCCTGGCTCCCTGGCCAGAGCATCACAACAGCCCTGCAGGGACGGCATGATTTTCATCCCACTTTCATTCATGCAGAGATTTAGACTCAGAAAGGTTCAGCTTCTTATCGAAGTCCCAGAGCTAGTAAATGGCTAAGCCAGGATTTGGACTTAGGTCTCTCTGATGCCAAAGCCCAAGCTCTTACTTCTACATCAAGTTTCCTCCTAGACGCAGATGGGCAAAGAATGATGGGCTCAGAAAGAGACACCTCAACCTCAGTCCAGATGTTTCCCTTTTATGCCAAAATCAAAGGTCAGAAACTGCTCCCTGCGTTCCTTGGGACCGCCTCAGCCTGGAAACAGGAGGGGCAGGAACTTCTGCCCACCTAACCCCAATGAAACGAGGCATCCCAGCTCTCCTTATCTTCCTAGCTTTCAGTCTTCATCCTTCCATCTGCCCCCTGACAAGTTCTTCTTTTGCCAGCTGGTCACCTTCTTGCCCTGGGCTGTTATAGCCAGTACCCCAGTCTTCTCCAGGAAGCATTCCCGTGGGAACCACAGTGCCAACATCCGGTGAGGACAGGCCCTCCGTTACCTGCTGGCCCTGCTGCCTCTGCTATCAGAACCAAGAACAAAGGAGCTTGGTGCCTGCCGCCTGGCTGGCTGTGTTTGTCCAGGGTGAGGCCTCGCCTGGCACAGATGCTGAGCAAACAGAAGTGCGGCTTCACAGATCCGCCTTACAATGAGTGGGACTTTAGGGGATGTGTTGCTGCCAGGCCACCTGCCGAAATATCACTGTGCCCAACCCCAGCCAGCACTCCAGGGCATGGAGGACTGCAGGGCAAGGGGACCCATCTCTGAGCCTTAGGCTTTTCGGCTCTACAATGGGAGAGTCGTACAAGATGATCTCCAAGAGCCCTTCTGTGGTCTGGAGCCCTGAGAGATGTTTCTGAAAGCCCCTAGGGCTTGAGAACAGATCTTGGTGGCAAAATGCTGAGGGTGGTGTGGGGTTGGAAGCCAGGCCTCTGACTCATGGCAGTCCTGGCCCCAGCCCCATGTACCCACACATGCCTCTCTCTCTGACCAGCAGGACTGACCTCTTTCAGAGAAATGTCCTTGAGCACTGGATTTATGACCTTATTCACTCTCATGGAACTTCCAGGACTAGAGCTAGGGCACTTCATGGTCAGAGGACTGAGTGTGCCTGTGTTGCTTCTGAGGTCATTCAGAATCTAACTTCTCACTCTCTGCCTGCAGAAATCAGGGTAGCTGGGGAAGGCTCTGAGGGACCATAGAGGGAGGTTTCTCCAGTTAGGATGGGAGAGCTGCATGATGATGGCGATTCTCAGAATGTAGGTGCATCAGAACCACCTGCTTGTTAAAAATACAGAATCTTGGACCCCAAACTCCAGAGGTTCTGAGTCCCAAGATTTGAGGTAGGAAAGGATGGCTTAGAATTCTGAGTTCTAAACAAGCACTTATGTCCTCTGTAGGTTTCTTATGAAATGTATTTAAAAGCTATAAAGTCCTGGGTTCAAATCCCACCTCTGCCACTTTTTAGCTATGTGACTTGAGAAAGTCACTGAGCCTTTCTGGATGTCTGTTTTGTCTGTAAAATGAGGCTGTATAAAATAACTTGCAATAAGTTCGAGTTATTGCTTCAGAGTGTTGATTGCACTTTGTAAATGTTTGTGGAATGAATGGGACAGAAGTCCATTTGCCCAAACTAGAAACCCACTATTCTCCTTGACTTCCTCACCTACCACATCTCTCCACCAACCAATCACAAATTCCTGTGAACTCTATCTGCTACATACACTTCACACCTGCCAGCTTCTCTCCATCCTCAGGGCCATCACGCTAGCCAAAGCCACCATCTTCCCCTCCCTCGGCACCGCACAGCACTCTCACTAGTCTCCCTGCTGCCACCATGGCCTCTGCCCATTCATGTTCCCCAGAGCAGCCATGCTCATCCAAGATCATGTCCCTACTTCAAGCCTTAACTCTCAGGAAGGCCTTATCATGAGTCCAAAACAATTCCTCCTTCCCCCAACACCTACTTCTAAGAACTTTCAGTTCCTCTGACACTCAAGCTATTCTGAACTTCTTTCGGATTCCTCCAGTGAATCACAGTTTCTCTTGCCCCTAGGTCTTCATACAAAGAGTATTTTCTCTCCTCCCCAATCCTCCGGAACACACATCCGTCACTCACTACTCATCCTTCCTATTTCAGCTTGAATGCCAGTTCTTCAGGGCCGGACACTGGCTGTCGCCCTCACGTATGCTCGGGGACTCTTCCTTCTCGGCAATAAAGCTCCTTACACTCTACAGCGATGACTTAATCCCACATCCTCCACTGTTTTGTCCATTGCAGTAGCACCCGCAGGTACTAGAGTCTGACACATTGTGGGCGCTCACAAAGATGTGTTGAATGAATGACTAAATACGCAGCCCAATGAAAGAATGAAGAAACGATGAAGTAGTCCCTGGTCACAGGATACATCGCGGTGGGGGTACCCCCAGGTAGGGCTAAGCTACAGCCACATGAAGGCGTCGCAGGGCAGGCGCGGGCCACATGGGGGCGCCCCCGGTCCGTCTTAGCTGGTTGGCACCTCCTTGGACTGAGGTTCAGTTACCAATCGCCAATGGGCGCCAGGGAGCGGGGTTCTCTCTCTGATGGACAGCATCGCTCCGCCCAATCTAATTCATCTTTTCCTTAGCCCCGCCCACTCCGGGCCCTTGAGACCCCGAGGGTGGGCCTGGTGGAGACACCGCCAACTGAACTCCAGCTGAGTGCTCTCGAGGCCGAACCAGCGGGCCTGGCGGTCTGTGAGTGGGTGGCCAGCCGCTAGGGGCGGGGCCTTAGCGTTGACGAGCAGGCAGGCCGTCCCGCCCCTCTCACCCAGAGCGGCCGCGCCAGCGTTGGGGACAGCAGAAGTGAGTACGTGAGCGGCGCAGCAAGATCCCAGCTTGGACCCCGGACGGCGCGCGTCCCCGAAGCCCCGGATCCCAGTCGGGCCCGCAGTGGACCGCCAGATTACTGTGCACCCCGAATCACGACCACCTGCACCCTCCCGCCCCGGCCCGCCCCCCGAGTCCTCCTGCACCGTGCTCGCCGGCGCCCCGGATCCTCCTGGACCGGTCCGTCCAGATTCCCGCGGGACCGACCTGTCCGCATCCCCAGGATCGCTGGGCTCGGTGCGCCGCCTCGGTCCCGGAGCCGCCCGCTTGGATTGCATTCCCTTCTCGCCCGGATCTCCTGGGACCCGACGCGAGCCTGCCCCGGGGTCCGCCGAGCGCACCTTCTCTCGGGTGCCTGCAGCCCCGCCGGCGCGGCCCGGCCAGGCGCGGCCCGGCTCGGCTCCTAGAGCCGCCGCGGCCATGGCCAGAGCCCGCACGCCGCCGCCGCCGCTGTCGCCGCCGCCGGGGCTCCTACCGCTGCTCCCTCCGCTGCTGCTGCTGCAGCTGCTGCTGCCCGCTGGCTGCCGGGCGCTGGAAGGTGAGCGGCGTCGGGGGGCGCGCCCGGGAACAAGGTGCACGGGGTCGCGGGGCTGCAAGCTGGTAGTGCGGGTCCGACCGGGGTTGAGCGCACGTCGGAGGAGGCCCCGCCACCGGCGCCCGCTCCGGGACCCAGGGATGGGGTGGGGAGGCCGCCCCCGGAGCCGCCTCGGAGGCTGGAGCTGGCTCGGAGGCAGGCAGCCCGCGGGTTGGGGGATCTAGGGTAGCTAGACTCGGCACGAACGTCCCCGAAAGTCCTGGCCCTGCTTTCGCGGGAGTCCCCCACACTCACGGCAGAGAAGCGGGGCTCCCGGCACCCCCCGAAATCGAGGATGTGTAGGCGACCCCCCAGGCAAGGCGAGGGCCGCGGGGCTGTGGCGGGTGGGTGCGAAGCGGGACTCTCCGGGTTGGGGGGCGCTAATTAGGAGCCCGTTGGAGTTAACTGTGAGAGTGTGAGTGCGAGCACCCTGCTTTGCCAGGGGGCCGCTGCGGGGGCGGACAGGCGGGGGCCTGTTATTGTTTATGGTTTACCAGGCGCCAATTACACCCGAGGTGCTGTGTGCGTGGGCCCCGCACCCTTTTCGGAGGCTCCCTCTCGGCCTTCTAGCAGGGCTTGGGTCTCCATTGAACCCCTGAAGTTGCGGGGTTTGCCCCAGGTAGCACCAGAGCCCGGCGCCTTCCTCAGTAGCCGGTGGGAAAAGGCTCGGCTTCTCAATGGGTTCTGTGAAACCTGCCAAGACTGCTGTGGGGGGCAGCTCCAACTTCCAAATGATTGTACTTGGAATCAAATGATTGAACAGCCCCGCGCTGTTGGCCCTGGCAGGAGAGCTCACACGCATGCCACTTGACACAAGCTTGCCGCGGACAGAGGCCCCAACACCAGCCACAAACAATAGGGAGGCCCACACACACTCACGCCCCGTTTCCAAGAATTTCGGAGCCATTAAATGAGAGGGGGTCAAAACCTTCCCTAGAGTGGAGGGAGGGAAGCCCCAAAAATTCGAGGGCAATTGGAATAAAGGCAGTACTTATTTGGGGCATCTTTAACAGATCTAGTCACTTTCTTAGTTTAGGAACGAAAACACGAATTCTGTGGAACTTGGCTTGTTCTTATGTTCACAATCGGTAAACTTAAAGGTTGGAAGGAAAAAAGAACACAGTTCAGAGAGAAAGACATCCTCTGGTGCGTTCTAATGTTCTCCAGGAGAAAGATCTCCTATGATCCCCCACCCCCTTCATCTCTGAGCCCACTGTGCTGACAGATCGAGTCCCACGGATGGACACATGCAAATTCAGACCGGCACACCGAGGTCTCGCCCACACTCGCATACATTCTCCCACATGTGTGTGATAGGATCGCAGGCGTGAGAACCCAGTGTGGGGCTTTGTCGTTGATTGCCTTGAGGGTGTGAGCCAGGGAGCCTGTTCAAGTTGCCAGATCTGTGTTAGGTCTCTGTGTCGTAGCCCAGGAGAGGCGACATTGGTACACACACCCTCATACACTTATGGGGCTGTGTGTCACCTGTGTGTGTCGTGCTGCAAGGCCCTTGTTGTGGGTGTGGTGGGTGCTGGTGCTGAGAGTGGAGTGGGGGTGTGGTTTGGGTCAGGTGCACAGGGGCTACCTGAGGAGGCTCTCTTCTCCCTCCCTGCTTCTCTTCCTTTCTCTTTTTCAACCCTTATCACCTACTGGACCCTCAGGAGTCCAGGCCCTAGCAGGAGCCCAAGCTTCCAAGCCTCCAGGCCAAGCAGCTGGAGGGCTGTCCGGAAGGCGGAGTCCTTATGTGCTGGGGCAGCCTGGGAAGAGGGGGCAGCAGGGCCCTTCGTTCCCCATTCCCGGCCTGCCCACCTCCCCTTGGCTGTGAAATGGGAGCTAGGGCTACTCTCTGGCTGTGAGGCCAGGCCAGCACAGGATGCCTCTGGGAAGCAGCAGTGCCTACAAGGGTGGTTTCACCAATTCCTTCACTTTTGCAATTCCTCAGACCCTCTGGTCTCCAGTTCGTGCGCAGGAGAATGTGAGAGAACAAATGCAAGGTGCTGACCCCAGCATAGACCTTGCACCTACCCACCCTCTGGCTCTCCCTCACTGGGAGACAGGATAGAAAGGCATCGACCTCATGGGGTTCTTCTGAGAACTGAATTGTTAATGTGTGCAAAGTGCTTAGCACATATGCATTGTTATTCAAGGAGTAGCTGTTATTATTATTACGCTAGGGTCTGCTCCTTGGGGAGCCTCAGGAGTATGTGCCCTTATCCTGCCCGAGGGAGGTTAGAGGGAGGGAAGATGAAAGGGAAGGTTGGTGCAGGGGGCCGGGGGTGGGGTTGTCTCCCCCACATCTCTGCAACTCCAGGGAGGGAAGGAATGGGGAGAGAGCTGGCCCAGTGGGTAGCTGTTTTCTGCCTGTCCTCCCTCCTGTATTCTGGGGCTTGGTGTGTCGATGGGTGAACTTCAAGGTCCTGGGGTGTGACCGGGATAATGTGGTTTTCATAGCACTGAAGAGCTTTTCAGCCCCTCCAGCCTGACAGGTGGGGGGTCCAGCTTTCTCCATCCAGCCTTCCATTTGGCTTCGTCAGGATTTTGGTCTGCCCTTGGCCTTGTGGCTCTCTGTGTCTGGGGCATGACATTTATTTAGGCCCAGGGTCCCTGAGCCCTGGTTGCTACCTCTTGTGTACCCACTAGTTAGATGCTGTCTAGCGCCTGGTTCCTCTTCCCTCCCTGCACACTTGGGGGTCACCAAGACTCTGCATCCAAGGCTGCCGTCAGTTTTCCGTGTGGATGGAGCCTGGGTCCTTACCTGTCCGTGTGGATGAAAACATGCCCTCACCTTGCCCTCTGATTGACTGCCCCCCTTTCCCTGTGCACATTGCCCTGGGCTTTACCCACAGACACAGGGAAACAGGGCCACCTAGTCGCCCACTGGCCTTTTGAGTAATGTTCCCCAGCTCCCCAAAGCCAAGATTATTCTCCCCTCAGGGCCATCAACGGGTTGGGGAGTGGGGTCCAATGGGGAGCAGACTAGGAATGGGGCCTGGGATAAGGAATGGTGCCTGAACCCCAGCGCCCTTATACCTGGGATAGGATGGAGAGGTCCCTGCTGGGAAGAGACCCTTTTGAGAAAAGAGAAACAGTTACCAGATCTCAGGAGGTGGGGCCAGCACGTTCCCCTCCAGCCAAGCCATGGTAACGGAGTTGTCACTGCAGTGGAACCTGTCCCTGAGGGAACAAGACAGCATGGAGCCCACCTCCTCCACAGGGGCAGCAGGAGTGACCGCTGAGAACATGGAAACTGAGAGGGGACAGAGGGCTGGGATTTGGGGGGCTTGCTCACTTGTTTGAGTTGCCTCTGGTACCCCCAAACCCCATCCCTGTCTGTCAGGAGCTGGCCTTCTGAGCGGCTGCTCAGGGCCGGCAGGTATTTGGAAGAACCAGTTTGCGCGGCACTGCCCTGTCTTTAGCCACAGCTGCTGCTGCCGCCACTGCAGCCTCAGCGGCTGCGAGCCGAAGCCGAAGCTGCCGTGGGCAAGGCCTCTGCCGCACAGCCTTCCACTAATTAAACAGCATGAAGAGGCTGAATCACCAGGCCTGCATAGTTTGAAAATTGTAGCCCTGCCTGTTGTGCTGAGTCAAACTGGTTTGTCGGGATTGGGCAGCTGGGGGGGGTGAGGGGTGGAGGGAGACTGGATACAGCTGGGCACCTGATGGGCTGGGAGAAGCCCCCTGCCCAAGGGCTAGCCCTGGTGCCAGGTCTCCTATTCCCTTCTGCCCCCAGCCTCCTGGCCAGACCCAGTGTGGCCAGCATCACAAGGAAGGGCTGAAGGGCTCAGGTTAAGGGCTAGCTGTCCACCCATTCTTCTGGCTGCTGGCAGGGCCACGAGTGGGGTGGGGGCATGGATGAGCGCCCAGGCGTTTGGTCTCCCCGCCCTGGGCTTCTTCCCCCTTCTCCTCCCTCTCAGGTTTATTTAATTATAAACCCCCATGATCTGAGGAGAAGAATGAAAAACAAAATGTGTTCTCTGTTCTGAGATGTTCCCCTCCCCTCCATCCCAGACATGGGGGCCAAGGGGCTGTGGCAGGAAAGGAGGAAGTGGCCCTGGGTGAGTTAGGCTCCCCTACAACATGTATCTTCTCCAGGCCCCACGGCAGGTTCCCCTCAAGACCCCTTGATCCTCACGCTGACCACCCTGTGTGTACAGGCTGGCACAGGCGTGTACACATCCTGACCCATGGGAGGGGAGCCAGATCCTTCAGCTTGGTAGCTGAGGGAGGGACTCCATGAAGAGGAGGAGGGTGTCCGACTCGGGTGGCATGGCACTGCTCCAGGGTGCTCCTCCTTGCGCAGATCCTGACCCTCTGCCCTCCTGCCCCCCTGCACACTCTGCGGGCCCGGCCCTGGTGCTGACCTTTCCTTCCACCTCTAAGTCCCTAGTCTGGAATTTGGGCTGAAGGCTTGCTGCTTCTGTCTTTAGTTGTTTTGTGTTTCTGTTTTTGGTTTTGGCTTGGTTTTTTGTTGTTGTTGTTTGTTTCCTGAGTCTCAATGACACTCTTGCTCCCAGGGTGCTATGGGGCCTGGCCCTTCACCAGGGCAGGTGGCAGGCCCTCAGCTGGTGCCCCTCCCACAGGCCAGGGTGGCCATGATGTCCTCCTCATGCCCTGCTCAAGGTCCTCAATCTGCAAGTGGAAGAGCCTTGCCCAGAGCTTCTGAAGCCAAATCTCTTCAGGGTGCTACCCTCTACCAAGGGCTCAGGGGCCCTTGAGACGGTGCCATTGTGCTGGCAGGGAAGTGGCTTGTTACTTGGGCAGGGGCTTTACCTGGGAAGGCCGCACCCAGCCACACCCAGAATCATCTTCATACCCCTGCCCCACCCCAGCCTCGTGACCTGACTGACAGCTCCTGCCCAAGCCAGGACAACAGGAAGCAGGGCTGGGGCTCTTTCCGTACACCTCTGGCTAAGGCTGCCCCAGCACCTCTGCTTCCCTTGCAAGAGTGGCCCATGTGGCTGCCCTGCCTAAGCGAGAGGCACCAGAGTGTTGGGGCAGGATGAGGGATACTGCCCTCTCCCAGTAACTCTTCCTCTACCCCACTGGAAGACATCCTGTAAAGAGAACCATGCTGACAGGGTGTGTGTGTGTGTGTGTTGCGGGTGCATGGAGGATGCACCTCTGAGGCTTTACACAAATCTAGGTATTGATACTTACACCATGTCAGGATGCTCTTTTGCAGGGACTGTGGCATGTTCCAGTGTCATTGGGCATCTGTGACTTTGCAGCTGATTGTAGTTTGTGTGACTGAGTAAGAGCATGTCACCAAGTCTATACAGGGAAACTGGTGTTTGTGTTTGCACTTTACACTGAAGACTGTATGACTTGCAGCTGGTGATAGCATGTGCAATTGGGTGTGTAAGGAGAACATACTGTAGGGTTGGGTGTGCATGCCCTCGGTGTGTGCATATGTTTCAGGAAATCTGCACATAGGCAGGCTGGAAGCGTGGGTCTGCCTAAGGCAAGCCAGATCTCTGTGTAAGAAAGATTCCTGTATATGAATGTCTAAGGAAGACTAATCTGTTTGTACCATATGCATCCGTGTGTCTGAGAAAGACAGACCGTGGCTCTGTGTGAAGCTGGGTGTGTGTTTGTGGGCGGCTGTGGCTTTGTGTGTTTTTGTCCACCATATGTGTTGACTTGTCTTTAGCCCCAGTGGCGGGGAGTGAGCCCAGCCCCCAAGGACTGGATGCTGTGAATGCATCTGTGTGTTTGTGTATGGGCGGGGGCCACACAGTTGCTGCCACGTGGCTGCTCTCCATGGCCCTGTGGAAACCTGAAAGAGGTGTTGCTTCGCTCCTGAGCATCAAAGCTCCAGTCCTGGAAAGACCCTGGGCCTGCTGCCTACCTCCCTGGTGACTTTGTGGGGTAGTTGTTGTTTCCTGCCCGACAGAGCCTAGTGTCTAGGGTGGCCTGCCTCTTCTCCCCTCTGCCTCCTGCAGATACATGGTGGGGGCAGCAAGCGATGGGGTGCAGCAGGCACCTGGGGGAGCTGGGAGCTTGCTCACTCACTCCTCTTTTGTCTTTACCCGCTGCCCCTCAAACCCCCGTCCCAACGTGTGTATGTACAACACACGTACACACACGTGCACACACATGCACACACAGCACAGAAAAGGTGGGTTGGGTCTCTTTCTCCCAATACCGCGGACGGATGGGTTCTATGACCCCCCAACACACCCCCCTCACCTACTGCCGAAGGCTGGGACCGGGCACCCCAGGGCTGAGGAGGGCCTTGCCCTGTCTCCTGTGCCCGCGCAGGCTAAAGGGAGCAGGCTCCTCCTCTCCCCCCACCGAGAAGGGGGGAAACCGAGAGCACGCGGCCCCCTCCCCACCGGAGTGACCGGAGCCCTTCTTCAGGCACACAGGACTCGAAACCCAAGTCCTCTCTTCATTAATGGGAAAAATGTGGCGAGATTGAGCGATGGCCAAGGCTGAGCGATGGCCGAGGGCCCATCTCCTCCCTCCCTCTCTCGCTCCCCAAAAATTAAACAGAAATGAAGAGCCTCCCTGCCTCCTCCCTCCTTCCCGCCGCCGCCTCTCCGCCGTCCCCTCCCTCCGCTCCCTCCTCCCGGAGCCAGCGCAGGGCTTGTTTTAAACTGTGGAGGAATCTGGCTGGAGGGGGAGGGGGCTGAATATTTGGGTTTAAACAGTTCCAGATGGGTTTGGCACAGGCTGAGCAGAAGGAAGTGAGGGAGAGGGAGGAGGGAGGCGGCGCGAGGGAGCGGCGGGAGCCCCGGCCTGCTCAGGCGGGCAGCGGCGGGCGGACCCGCGGGAGGACTGGCTGCTGGGGCAGGGCGCTCTCGCTCGGAGGGCTCCCAGGACGGACACTCGGGCCGCCGGCTGGAGACAAGGCCGCCTGGCAACCTCCCTCTGTCTCTGTCTCCTAGGGCCTCCGCGTCTCTCCATCTCCCTGTCTTTGTAGTCAGCCGCCGGCCATCCCGGCTGTCTGATCCCCGCCAGCCGGCTCCGCACATCCCTTCGGCTCCGTGCCGCCCACCGCCCGCCTGCCGGAGTCGCTCCCGCCGGTCTCTGGGCCCCGGCTTTTGAGTATCTCCGCTTCCCTCGAGTACCCCCCGGCCAAATGTCTGTGTCTGTCTGTCTGTCCGCCAGAGGCCAGGATCACTCCCCTTGCACCCGGGCCCTCAGGGGACCAGCGGCTGCGCCAGCTGGAGGAGCCTCCCTCCCTGCAGTGAATGGCTGCTACCTGCTGCCCCTTTGCCTGACACCGGGGGCTGGGGTCACAGCTGCCTTGTCCACCCACGGGGTCCTCCGCCGTCCTCGACTCAGACCCAGCCTCCAGGAAACCACTGAAGACTGCAAGCCTGTGGCCGTGGGGTTTGGGTCTTTCCCCACCTGAGCACACAGAGGGGGTGATGTAGAGGCCTCCAGAGGTCCTGGGGCAACCCTGCCCCATTCCAGCTTCAGAGCTGGCTGCACTGTCTTCCAGGCCACGGGAAAGGAGTTGGCACCTCTTTCCTTCCTTTCCTGCCCCAGGTCTAATCTGGGGGTCACACTGTCTTTCAGAGAGTAGTGACATCCAGCCAGAGCCCAGAACCAGGTTCCTAAGAGAAACTTTAATGGGCCCCTGCTATGACCAAACAAAGTGAAACAGGCAAGAAACCAGCTCAGAACAGGGGCTGGGTACTGTGACAAAGCCGCTGGCCCTTGATGCACAAAGGAAGGCATCTTACCCTGACTTGGAGGTTCACAGAAGGCTTCCTGGAGGAGGCAAAAGCTCTGTTGGGACTTAAATAATAGGCAGTTTTCTACACTGTCTTTCATCCCTCCCTTACAGAGGGGCATACTGCAGTCAGAGTGCAAGGGAGTCAGATATACCCGAACCTGAGCCACCCTTGTCACCTCACCCCAAGTCCTAGCAACTTTACCTTAGGCAGTATATTTTCTTTGTCTGCGCATCAGTGTTCTCTTCTGTAAAAAGGATACACCAACAGTACCTTCGTGCAAGGATTGCAAGAAAAATTGAAGTAAGAGCTGGTTTGGGGCTTTGGTCGTCCCCTCTCCACCTCAAAGCGCATCCCTGCCCTATCACCTGTAGGTGCTGGGTGGGAGCTGGCTCTGGCCTTTCACTGCCCTCCCCTTCCCCTGTGCCTTAGTGCGGGGCTGGGCCTTTGTGCTGGGAACGGAGTCAGGGGAGGCCAGGGCCAGGGTCTGAAGCACACAGCCCTTTGTTCCAGGATAAAGGCCCTGCCGGCCCCTTTGTGTGAAGATTAGCAGAGCCTGTAGGTGTGTGGACGGGCCTCTGCTCCCGCCTCATTAACTCAGGCCTGGGGTCAGGGCACCCACCCCTAGCCTGCCTGAGGGGACATCTCTGGGGCTGTGACATCTCTGGGGATGGCCGCAGGGTCTCCTCTAGGATAGGGAAACTGGGAGCTTTCAGGACTTGTGGAAAGTGGAGCCTGGTGGGAATCCTTTCCTGAGCCATCTCTTCTTTCTTTCCTTTCCTTTTTTTTTTTTTTTGGTTTTTTTTTTCTAGACAAAGTTTTGCTTTTGTTGCCCAGGTTGGAGTACAGCAGCGCAATCTCTGCTCACTGCAACCTCCGCCCCTGGGGTTCAAGCGATTCTCCTGCCTCAGCCTCCCGAGTAGCTGGGATTACAGGTGTGTGCCACCATACCCGGCTAATGTTATATTTTTAGTAGAGACGGGGTTTCATGATGTTGGTCAGGCTGATCTCGAACTCCTGATCTCAAGTGATCCGCCTGCCTCGGTCTCCCAAAATGCTGGGATTACAGGCGTGAGCCACGTCGCCCAGCTGTGATCTCTTCTTTCTCCTCACCCTGAGATTAGTCCCTGACCTTTTACTCCGTTGTTCCTCCAGAGACCCTCATGGACACAAAATGGGTGACATCTGAGTTGGCGTGGACATCTCATCCAGAAAGTGGGGTGAGACTTTCCCATCATTCTCCTGAGTGTTGTTTGCCATTAGGCCTACCCCCCTTCCAGCCTGTGTGCCCCCTCACCTCACCAGGGCCTGGAGGAGGGCTGCCTCTGCCCTCTGCTGTCACCGTCACTTCCTGTGCTATCCCCATCGTCCTCACTTGTCACCCTCTGAAGCACCTCACGATCCTTCTCTGTGGGTGTTTCTATCTCTTCCTACTCTGCCTGCCTGTGCCCTCCAGCTCCCACTCGCTCTCCCTCTGCTCCTGACAGCCCTCTGCGTGTCCATCCCCACCATCTCCCTCCTCCCTGGGTCCCCGGAGAGAGCACTGGCTTGGAAACCTTAGTTCCACATCTTTAACTTGCTGTGTGACCTTGAGCAAGGCTGTTTACCCCTCTGGGTGGCCACTTCTTGACTATTGAATTCCTGCAATACGGACCTTTCTCAAATATTCTAATTAATCTCCCTAGATGGCCTTCATGGCTGCTCGAAGCCCTAGAACCCTAGAGCACGATGGCACTACAGGCCCTGCAGTCATCAGGCCTGACTGTGTGACCTTGGGCAAAACTCCCTTCTGTGGGCCTTGGCTTCCTCATCTCTAAACATCGGGACAACAGATGCGGCTCCTCATGGAGTTGTTGTGAAGATTAAATGCGATGTTAATAGTGACAGCCAGTATCCCAGAAGTGCTTGCACTGTTACAAGCCCATTACATTTATTAGCCTGATTTAATCCCTCACAGCCTTGTTTAGTTCTAATCAGCCCCATTTTACAGATGATGAAACTGAGGTATAAAGATAGCAAATATAGCTGATGTTCCCACAGTACTTACCAAGTTGCTAGTCCTGTCCTAAATGCTTTATTCAGTTAAAGTCATTATTCCTTACACATCATTATGATCCCCATGTTACAGATGGGGAAACTGAGGCACATGGAGGTTAAGTGACTTACCCATAATCACACAGCAAGCAGAGAGCTGGAATTTGATAGCCTGTATCCTCAGCCACTACACCATAGAAGCATCCCTGTGAAGTACAAAGAGCAGATCTGGGCACGAGGGAAGCACTTGGCAAATGCAGGCGTTCACTCTGTTTTTTTCATTGGTCCATGCACAGTGGGAAGAGGTGAGTGGCTACGATGAGGCCATGAATCCCATCCGCACATACCAGGTGTGTAATGTACACGAGTCAAGCCAGAACAACTGGCTTCGCACAGGGTTCATCTGGCGGCGGGACGTGCAGCGGGTCTACGTGGAGCTCAAGTTCACTGTGCGTGACTGCAACAGCATCCCCAACATCCCTGGCTCCTGCAAGGAGACCTTCAACCTCTTCTACTACGAGGCTGACAGCGATGTGGCCTCAGCCTCCTCCCCCTTCTGGATGGAGAACCCCTACGTCAAAGTGGACACCATCGCACCGGATGAGAGCTTCTCACGGCTGGACGCTGGCCGTGTCAACACCAAGGTGCGCAGCTTTGGGCCACTTTCCAAGGCTGGCTTCTACCTGGCCTTCCAGGACCAGGGCGCCTGCATGTCGCTCATCTCCGTGCGTGCCTTCTACAAGAAGTGTGCATCCACCACCGCAGGCTTCGCACTCTTCCCCGAGACCCTCACTGGGGCGGAGCCCACCTCGCTGGTCATTGCTCCTGGCACCTGCATCCCCAACGCCGTGGAGGTGTCGGTGCCACTCAAGCTCTACTGCAACGGCGATGGGGAGTGGATGGTGCCTGTGGGTGCCTGCACCTGTGCCACCGGCCATGAGCCAGCTGCCAAGGAGTCCCAGTGCCGCCGTGAGTGGGGACTGTCCTGGGGAAAGGGTTGTGGGGAGGGCCTGGGCCCACAGCTACCTACTGCCCTGCATCCCCCCCGCCACTGCTTGCTACCTGACTAGGAGGTCTGGGAGCAGGTCCACAGTGGAGGCAGGAAAGGGAAGAGTGGGGATCAGATGCAGAGAATGTGGTGCAAGGAGGGAGGAGAGAGAGAGAAAATGAGGAGAGACACAAGGATAGTAAGAGAAAAAAATGAAATTGAAGAGAGAGGAAGAGAAGCGTGCAGAATCCTTGGCAATCAGGCACCTGGAGAACCCAGTCAGAGGCTTAGGAAGCCAGCAGAGAGGCTTACTTTGTCCTGGCCTGAGTGTATACTTCACCCTGAAAGTGGTAGGTCGGCCCCAGGACTGAGGGCATGGGGGCTGTGGGTACCTTGTGCATGGCCTTTTACCCTGGGCTCTCTTCTGCCCCTTGGGTGGCAGTATATAAATGGCACAGTGGTTAGGGACCCAGTCCCTGAAGTTGAGTCCCAACTCTGTCACTAACCACTGACGTGACCTTGGGCCAGTTACTTTTTTTTTTGAGATGGAGTTTTGCAATTATTGCCCAGGCTGGAGTGCAGTGGCACGATCTCGGCTTGCTGCAACCTCCACCTCCAAGGTTCAAGCAATTCTCCTGCCTCAGCCTCCTGAGTAGCTGGGATTACAGCTGTGTGCCACCATGCCTGGCTAATTTTGTATTTTTAGTAGACGGGGTTTCACCATGTTGGTCAGGCTGATCTCGAACTCCTGACCTCAAGTGATCCACCCGCCTCAGCCTCCCAAAGTGCTGGGATTACAGGCGTGAGCCACCACGCCTGGCCCTGGGCAAGTTACTTAACTGTTTGAACCTCGGTTTCCTCATGTGCAAGATGAGGACAATAATCAAGTTTCCTTCATAGGGCTGTAGTGAGGCTTATGTGAGCAGTGCTTTGCCCGTAGAACAGTGTCTGGCACATGGGAGCACAGTCACCAGCTAAGTGTTGGTCATGAGTCTCCACAGCCCTGGTATCCATGAGAGCTGGGCTGTTCTGCCCTCAGCTTGTACATGAGGAGTTCAGGAGGCCTGCCTCCGATGGTTTGCCAAGACTTATGTACTAGGCTTCTCAATTATCAAAACTGTCCACCTTAGGGGGTCTCTCACTGAGCCTCACCAGTCCTTGTGAGGTAGATTCCTGCCATCTCCCTATTTCACCAATAAGGAAACTGAGTCTTGGAGAGGCTCTGTGCACAGGCCTTGTAGCTAGGGAAGGTGGAAGCTGACATGGAAGCCTCCTCCTGTGCTCTGCCATGCAGGACGGCGTGCTGTGAGGGCCCTGTCTTTCGCTCCCTCTGCCCAATTCTCTTCCTTGGGGCTTGCAGCCTACATACAGCTCTGAGGCATAGGTGATGGCTCTTACCGCAGCCCTAGGTGTGAGGGGCTTGGCAGCATGAACCTGGTTGCGAGGCCCAGTGTTGTTATGTGAAGGTGAACAGTGCCTTTCCCGGGCCCTCTCCACTTCTCCATGGGAATCTGTCCTGAGATTTCCTCTTCCTAAGTGGAGAAAGGGGGTGGGGTGATGAGCCTGACAGACTGAAGAGGGGCTAACACTCTGCAGGTCCCCGGCAGGAAATGCATGCTGGTTCCCATAGCAACCAGGCTGGCCTGGCCTCTGCCCCCTCCCCCACTGGCTCAAAAGAGCTAGGGTGGAATATCACCTTCGTGAGGGGAGATGAAACCCCAGAAAAGAGCAATCCCTAGTGCTGGGCATTCTCCCCTGTGGGTGTCCCCCTCCAGAGGCAGTCATATGGAGAGGCAGTGACCCACTTTAGTGTCTAGGAGGGTCTCGGTGTGTGCCCATTTTCCATTTTCCTAACACAGTTATTACTAGTGTCTCCTTTGACTTGCAAATTCCAGTGTGAAGAATACACGATATGGCTACCATAAATCCACAGAGCCTGTGTCCAGGGGGCCAAGGGTAGATGGCAGGAGGGGAGACCGGGGAGAAGGGATGCTCAGGCCCTGGGCTTGCTCTGGGGTGAGTCCCCTTGTGAACACTTGAGGCCTCTGAACTCCAGGTGACCCCAGCCTTCCTGCCTGCTTTCTTTTTCTCCTCCTCTTACCCGTCCTCAGCCCCCATCCCTGCCCAAGGGCAGACAGGAGCTGCTGCGTGCGCCTGGTGGGTGGGGCGAGAGCTTCCCTGTGAAGGCCCCACCTCCTGGCTGTTCTAGGGTGTCCTTCAGGGTCCTCAGGAATGATTTTTCTGGAGCCTCGGGGAGAGGTGGGGCATCTCCACAGTGCCGGGTGCTGCTAGCCCACCGGGGGTCTCTTCCCCATCCCCGCCTCTTCCTCCGCCTTTCACTGTCTTCCCTGCCTCAACAAGCCCAGGCTGTCCAGGTGATGGGGCTGACGTCTTCGTCCATGAGGCCCCGGGGTAGGGGTGAGGGGGGCAGGGGCGGGGAGGAATCCGCTGACATGGGGTTTCCATGGGGCAATAGGGCCTTTTGTAGCTGCAGCTGGAGTTAGGCAATCCTAGCATTGCCCCCACAGTCTAGGAGGTGGAGGGGCCAGACCTAGGCTGGGGAGAAGCCAGGTTCTCACGGAGGTGTGGAGGTCTGGTGTCTGCAGGGAAGGGAGATGAGCCCTATCCATCCTCTTCTCCCCTACAGCCTGTCCCCCTGGGAGCTACAAGGCGAAGCAGGGAGAGGGGCCCTGCCTCCCCTGTCCCCCCAACAGCCGTACCACCTCCCCAGCCGCCAGCATCTGCACCTGCCACAATAACTTCTACCGCGCAGACTCGGACTCTGCCGACAGTGCCTGCACCAGTGAGTGAATGCGCGTCCTCTCTCCCCCTCTGCAGGCCTTCCCTCTGGGGGGCCAACCTGGGAAGCCTAAGCAGTCACTATGAATAGCCCCATTTTCCAGAGGAGGAGCTGAGGCTCAGGGAAATTAGATGTTGTGCTTAAGATGGCACAACTGGGAGGTGGCTGCCCCTGAGCCAGAATCCAGGTCAGCCAGCTCATCCCTTCCACCAACACTTGCTAAGCACCTACCACTTCCTAGCCATGATTAGGGACTGGCTAGGAGCTTAGCAGTTGGTCTTCTAGTCCATCACCCCTCCCTCTGTATAGGAGTGCCTCTCCCCAGCCCCACTCTAACCATGGAGGGGGCCTCACATCCTGAGGGTGGCCTGGTGCCCCACTTCCTCTCTGCCCTGGCCTTTGGTGTGCCAGGCATTGTGCTGGGTATCGAGGGTGTGGAGGTGAATAAAATACAGTCATTGTCCAAAAGGAGCTCACAACCTGGTGGGAGAAATGGGTGTAAAAGCAGATAATTACCATAATGTACTGAGAGCTGGGCTAGAAGGCTGTCTAGGAATTGTTTTATGTACATGCAGAGTATAGGGCAAGGACGAATCAAGGAAGACTTCCAAGAGGAAGTGACATCACAAGTTGGGTATTGAAGGATAGATAGGAGTCTGCCTAGTGAAGAAATGTAGGAAAGTTATTCTGCTTATCAAAGTAGAGGCAAGGCAAGGAGGTAGAAAGCAGGTTGGAGTGTGCAGGAACTCTGGGCAGAAGGATGGTCCTAGAGACCCCAGCTCACTGCCTTCTCCCTCCACGTTCCTCACAGCCGTGCCATCTCCACCGCGAGGTGTGATCTCCAACGTGAACGAAACCTCACTGATCCTCGAGTGGAGTGAGCCCCGGGACCTCGGTGGCCGGGATGACCTCCTGTACAATGTCATCTGCAAGAAGTGCCATGGAGCTGGAGGGGCCTCAGTCTGCTCACGCTGTGATGACAACGTGGAGTTTGTGCCTCGGCAGCTGGGCCTGACGGAGCGCCGGGTCCACATCAGCCATCTGCTGGCCCACACGCGCTATACCTTTGAGGTGCAGGCGGTCAACGGTGTCTCGGGCAAGAGCCCTCTGCCGCCCCGCTATGCGGCTGTGAATATCACCACAAACCAGGCTGGTGAGGAGGGGGCACTGGAGGGCAGGGCCTGGGTCACTTTCCCCTGGATCAAGCTGAGGTGTCCTAGGGCCTGCCAAGGGACCACTGGGGGTCCCATGGGAAGTGGGTCTTTGGGAAGGATGCCAGGGTCCAGGGAGCCCGTGGTGAGCCCTCTGTTCTTCCCAGCCCCGTCTGAAGTGCCTACACTACGCCTGCACAGCAGCTCAGGCAGCAGCCTGACCCTATCCTGGGCACCCCCAGAACGGCCCAACGGAGTCATCCTGGACTACGAGATGAAGTACTTTGAGAAGGTCAGAACCTCAAGGGGCAGGAGGAGGCCTTGGGCTGAGATGGGCTGAGAAAATTACCCCCAGATCGCGATGGGGCCCTTGGGAGCAAGGCCTTGGGTATGGAGGGGACACGTGGCAGGCCTGGATGTGAATAGGGGCCAGTTGGCCTCAGGACCCACCTGAGGATGCCCCCTCCCTCCTGGCATTGCAGAGTGAGGGCATCGCCTCCACAGTGACCAGCCAGATGAACTCTGTGCAGCTGGATGGGCTTCGGCCCGACGCCCGCTATGTGGTCCAGGTCCGTGCCCGCACAGTAGCTGGCTACGGGCAGTACAGCCGCCCCGCCGAGTTTGAGACCACAAGTGAGAGAGGTTAGTAACCCCCTGCACCTGTCGCCATCATGGCCCTCACTGTCTGTCCTTCCACTCAGCAGCCCCTTCTCCATCTCCAGGCTCCGGGGCCCAGCAGCTCCAGGAGCAGCTTCCCCTCATCGTGGGCTCCGCTACAGCTGGGCTTGTCTTCGTGGTGGCTGTCGTGGTCATTGCTATCGTCTGCCTCAGGTACTCCCAGGCCCATTGTTGCTTCATGGGTTGACTAGAACTGCCTTTTAGCATCCTAGAGCCCTCCTGCCACAGAGATGAGCTGCCACCACCTCCCTCAGACCCAGGGCCTTAGCCCTCTGGGGGCCAGTTGTTGCTGGAGAAGCCCTCTCCCATCCCTGCCTGTGTCTTCATCCTGCCCTTTCTCCACACCCCATTCCCTGAACCTCCGGGCAGGTTCCCTAGTGACTGAGTCCACTGAGCCCCTTGCTCAGAGACCCAGAGATTGCTGTGACCACCAACTGTGGGACTAGGCTCCGGGCCATCCGTTGTGTCCTCTCCGCCCCTTCTGTGAGCCCAAGGGTCCCCTGAACAAAGGGAGCCAGATGACTTGTCTCAGGCCTGCCCTCCACCCTGCCACCCTACAGGAAGCAGCGACACGGCTCTGATTCGGAGTACACGGAGAAGCTGCAGCAGTACGGTGAGTTTGTTCCCGCCACCCTCCCCAAGCTCTCCCAGCTCTCCCAGGCCCCTGCAGGGCTCGCAGACACCCTTCTCCCTGCCTGGGACTTCATTCCTTAGAGATAAACCCTGAAGGCTCCCTCCCACTTCCAGTCAAGTGCCATCTCCTGACCCCTATCTCACTCCAGGTACCCTGGGCCCCGACTCACTCCTGCTAGCCCCAGAAATGACTGAGATGTGACCCCTCCCTGTAAAGGCAGTTAGTCTTGTGGGAAAGACAAGATGCATACACACAGGAAACAATTCAAGAACAATTAAGCTCAAGCAGGTGCTCCTATTGTAAAGGGCCCTCAGAGTTTACAGAGTAGGAAGCCTTCCTGGAGGGGGTGGACTTGAGCTGAGCCAGGTGGGATGAGCAGGGTTTTGGGAGGTGCGGGAGAGCATTCCTGGCCAGAGGAGCCTCTGGAAGGTAGTGGGTGGGGTGGGGAGGGAGCCCAACTGTGGGGGCAGCGGGAAGACTGGTTTGACAGCCGCTGGGAAGCCAGGCTGGGTAGTTGTGGCCAGCCCTCGGAGGGTCGTGAAAGGCAGGCAGAGGAGTTTGGACTTGACTCCACCATAGGTAATTGGAAAGGCTCTCAAGTTGGGGAGTAATACAATGAGAGGATTGTTTTAGGAAGACAGCGGTATGCAGGATAGCTCAGTGGGAAAAGTCCAGAGGCAGAGAACCCAGCTGGGAGGCTATTGGAATAGTGCGAGTGTTGAAGGCCTGGACAAGGTCAGGGCAGTGGGAACCAGGGGAGGGAGAAATCTGAGAGAGGTCTGGATGTGATGAGAGATGACAGAGAAAAACTAGGAGTAGAATCCTAGGTGTCTAGCCTTTATGGTCACCAGGAGTTCTCACGGGGGCTGGAGGGTTAGGGCAGCAACACAGAGGGATATGGGGCTGGGCTCAGCCGGGAGCCTGCTGAAGCTGTGCCCATCGCGGGGAAAGACTGGCTTGACTGTTACCCTCTCACGCCCACCTCTTCTCCCTCCAGTTACTCCTGGAATGAAGGTTTATATTGACCCTTTTACCTACGAGGACCCTAATGAGGCTGTTCGAGAGTTTGCCAAGGAGATCGATGTGTCCTGCGTCAAGATAGAGGAGGTGATCGGAGCTGGTGAGTCTCCTGGGGCACAGTAGAGATGAGAAGCTGAGGCAGGCTGGGTACAGGGGTGAGTCATAGCTTGTTCCCTGTGCCCTGTGCCCTGCAGGGGAGTTTGGGGAAGTGTGCCGTGGTCGACTGAAACAGCCTGGCCGCCGGGAGGTGTTTGTGGCCATCAAGACGCTGAAGGTGGGCTACACCGAGAGGCAGCGGCGGGACTTCCTAAGCGAGGCCTCCATCATGGGTCAGTTTGATCATCCCAATATAATCCGGCTCGAGGGCGTGGTCACCAAAAGTCGGCCGGTTATGATCCTCACTGAGTTCATGGAAAACTGCGCCCTGGACTCCTTCCTCCGGGTAAGAGCCAGCCCCCAGGCCCTCTCCCTCCCCCAGAAAGTTGGGTTGGGCTAACCATCCCCTCCCACAAGTCAGACAGCCCCTATTCAAGTCCATAAGCATTTACTGAGGTGGCTTGGTGCAGGGAAATGGCAGGGCCTTCAGAGCCAGAAGTATGGGAGGTCACATCTTGACTGTTCCTTACTGCCTGTGTGACTTCAGGCAAGTGACTTAACCTCTCTGAGTCTCAGCTGCCTGGTTGTAGAATGGGAATGGTAAGAGCTAGTGGGTTCTCATGGGATTAATTGGGAAGTTATCTACAAGGCACTTGACACATAGTAGGGCAGCTCACTTACCCTCAGGGCACTCTGGACATGGTTGTTGGAGAGGGCAGGCAGGTGGGCAGGCCATGGGTTGGGATGGGGGCAATGGGCCCACCTGAGCCTGCTTGTTGCCTGCAGCTCAACGATGGGCAGTTCACGGTCATCCAGTTGGTGGGCATGTTGCGGGGCATTGCTGCTGGCATGAAGTACCTGTCCGAGATGAACTATGTGCACCGCGACCTGGCTGCTCGCAACATCCTTGTCAACAGTAACCTGGTCTGCAAAGTCTCAGACTTTGGCCTCTCCCGCTTCCTGGAGGATGACCCCTCCGATCCTACCTACACCAGTTCCCTGGTACAGGAAGCCGCTGGGAGGGAGACTGGGGGCGGGGCCTATCAGCCAGGGGCTCGGGCCTTGGGGGCAGCCTGGAGTCACAGGGTGAAGGGCCTGTGCCCCCCTCACCAGGGCGGGAAGATCCCCATCCGCTGGACAGCCCCGGAGGCCATAGCCTATCGGAAGTTCACTTCTGCTAGTGATGTCTGGAGCTACGGAATTGTCATGTGGGAGGTCATGAGCTATGGAGAGCGACCCTACTGGGACATGAGCAACCAGGATGTGAGTGAGGCTAAGCCAGAGTGGTTAGGTGGGTGGGTGCTGGCTAGGGATCATAACAGCAGCTCACTCCGCGTTTCCCTGCCGTCGGCCCAGGTCATCAATGCCGTGGAGCAGGATTACCGGCTGCCACCACCCATGGACTGCCCCACAGCTCTGCACCAGCTCATGCTGGACTGCTGGGTGCGGGACCGGAACCTCAGGCCCAAATTCTCCCAGATTGTCAATACCCTGGACAAGCTCATCCGCAATGCTGCCAGCCTCAAGGTCATCGCCAGCGCTCAGTCTGGGTTGGTACCTCTGCCTCTGCTCCCACCAAGCCAGTAGCCCTATCTCCTGCCCTCGAGACTCACCAGGTCCTTCTCTTCTTCCCACAGCATGTCACAGCCTCTCCTGGACCGCACGGTCCCAGATTACACAACCTTCACGACAGTTGGTGATTGGCTGGATGCCATCAAGATGGGGAGGTACAAGGAGAGCTTCGTCAGTGCGGGGTTTGCATCCTTTGACCTGGTGGCCCAGATGACTG
This sequence comes from Piliocolobus tephrosceles, assembly GCF_002776525.5. NCBI lineage: Eukaryota > Metazoa > Chordata > Mammalia > Primates > Cercopithecidae > Piliocolobus > Piliocolobus tephrosceles. The sequence continues at coordinate 102,207,962 of NC_045435.1, read as the reverse complement.
CAGAGTAAGTGTGCCTCAGATTTGGAGGAGCAGGGCAGGGGGCCCTAGACTTGGCCCAGAGTAGAGGGCATGAGGAGAGGGACTAATCCTGCTTTTGCTCCATCTGCAGAGACCTGCTCCGTATCGGGGTCACCCTGGCCGGCCACCAGAAGAAGATTCTGAGCAGTATCCAAGACATGCGGCTGCAGATGAACCAGACACTGCCTGTGCAGGTCTGACACCGGCTCCCATGGGGGATCCCGAGGACCGTGCAGGGATGCCAAGCAGCTGGTTGGACTTTCGGACTCTTGGACTTTTGGATGCCTGGCCTTAGGCTGTGGCCCAGAAGCTGGAAGTTTGGGAAAGGCCCAAGCTGGGACTTCTCCAGGCCTGTGCTCCCTCCCCAGGAAGAGTGCCCCAAACCTCTTCATATTGAAGATGGATTAGGAGAGGGGGTGATGACCCCTCCCCAAGCCCCTCAGGGCCCAGACCTTCCTGCTCTCCAGCGGGGGATCCCCACAACCTCACACTTGTCTATTCTTCAGTGCTGGAGGCCTGGCAGGGTCAGGTTGGGGTAAGCTGGGGTTCCACAGGGCCCAGCCCTGGGCAGGGGTCTGGCCCCCCAGGTAGGTGGAGAGCAGTCCCTCCCTCAGTAACTGGAGGAGGGGACTCCAGGAATGGGGAAATGTGACACCCCCATCCTGAAGCCAGCTGGCACCTCCAGTTTGCACAGGGATTTGTTCTGGGGGCTGAGGGCCCTGTCCCTACCCCCGCCCTTGGTGCTGTCATAAAAGGGCAGGCAGGGGCAGGCTGAGGAGTTGCCCTTTGCCCCCCACAGACTGACTCTCAGAGCCAGAGATGGGATGTGTGAGTGTGTGTGTGTGTGCGCGCGCGCGTGTGTGTGTGTGCACGCACTGGCCTGCACAGAGAGCATGGGTGAGCGTGTAAAAGCTTGGCCCTGTGCCCTGCAATGGGGCCAGCTGGGCTGACAGCAGAATAAAGGCAATAAGATGATTCTCTTGCCCCTTCTTATTCCTCCTCCCAAAGCAAGATTCCCTGATTCAGAGTTCACAGTCCCTGGCTGGCAACCCCTCACAACTCCCTGGAGGTATTGAGAAACCAGACACGGGTCCATCCAGGCTCAGTTTCCCCTTTGTGCTTGGACCTCACTGCTTTGAACATCTAATACACTTCTTGGAAGTGGGTCAGTGGCAACAGAGAACAAACTACCCCAGAGCTCCTTCCTTCTAAGGCAGAGGCCTTCCTGGGGTGGGGGCAGGCTCTGGTGTCTGGATGGTGTTTTACTGAGTCGATTCCCAGCCTTTGTCTTTAAGGGAGCTGAGGGGAGAGGGGGTTGATCAGTTCCCAGGGTCACGTGACCAAGGACAAAGGGAAGGAGAGCCACTGGTGTTCAGAGGCCGAGGCCTGGAAGTCCGGCTGCTCCTCACTGAGCGCTTCCTATGCCCAGGCGCTGGGCTAAATGCCCCATTTATACATGGATCTTATTTAATCTCACGACAACCCAGCCAGGCAAGGAAGTATTTTTAACTACTTTTTACAGAAGAGGAAAAGGAGAGGTTAAGTAACTTGCCCAAAGTCGCTGAGCCAGTAAGTGAGGCCCGCGGCTGGGATTCCCACCCAGAGACTGCCTGCATACTTGAAAGGTTCAGAGGATAAATAACAAGAACCAGGGAGAGGGTTAGCAAAACAGCTTCTGGAAATGCCAAAGGAGAAAGCGTGGTGGGGGGCCCTCAGAGGCCCGTCGGACGCAGGAACAGGCTGGGGGAGGGGGGAAGTGCAGTCATGTTCCCAGTGTCGGGAGGGATCCCTGGGCAGCAAACCTTTGTGCTTTCCGAGAGATCTGCACAGCCGAAATTAGAGGGTCCCTGAGTCGGCACAGAGCCATGAACAGACACCGCGCCATGTAGATAAGCGGTTCACGTGTCGCGGCCCCGCACCTCTCCCTGGACACGTCCAGGCAGCGCAGAGCTTCCCAGGGGAAATCTAAGCGAGAGGCTGCACCTAGGGGTCGGCGGAGCCGCAGGCCTGGAAGCATGCGACCGTGATTTCAGGCTCCGGGGTGGAGGCCCAGGGAGGCCGCGTGGAGGCGGCCGCCGGCGAAGGTTGCGGGGTCTGCTGCGTGGCGCACTCCCGGCCGCGGAAGCCGGCGGCGATCGGAGGAGCCTGGGAGAGGCCCCCGCACAGCTGGCGGCGGCGCGGGCTCCCCAGGCCGCCCCCGTCCCTCACCGCGCGCTCCCGCGCTGGGGCTGCTCGGCGGCGCCCGCTCCTTAGTATTCCCCCCACGGAGCCCAGCCGCGCCGCCGCAGCCGGCCCGGGGGAGGGGCGCCCCGCACGGCTAAGCTCTCGGCGTCCCCCGGGGCAGACGCGGGGAGGGGAGGGGAGAGGAGGGGACGCAGACTCTCGGCGTAGGCCTCCTTCCTCCCCCAGTATGGGAGGGGCTCTGCGGGGGCGGGCGATGCGGGGGCGAGAGGTGGCCCTTGGACTAGGCGCCGGAGCTGTCAACGGGGCGAGGTGTGGCCGGCGGCCGGGGGAGGGGACGCGGTGCCGAATGGCCTCCTGCACAGCCGCTCTGCATTCCCCGGCTGCAGGCGCAAATAAAGCGGAGGGGGCGCGCTGAACTCCTGCTCAAGGGTCCACTTCCTACTCTCGAAGCTAGGGGCTGGGGAGGGATCCGTGGGCAGTGAGTCCTGCGAAGCCGCCCTCGCCATCCTATGCCCTCGCCTTGACTTTTATAGCGGGAGTCTCGGTGGAGGGCGCAGAGATGCTGGGGTGGGGGCTTCACCCGCAGAGGTGTGACATCGCCCTCTACTGGGTCCGCAGGGAGGGCAAGATCTTGGTCGTTTAGCGCCAAGGCGAGAGGGGCCCTAGGAGCCAGACAATCAGGGGAAGTCTTGAACTGTGCGCCCCAGGCCGAGGATCTCGAGGGACGTCTTGAGCCCAGCGGTCCAGGGGAAGTAAGGTACTCTGTGGGCTGGGCCTTGTGCAGCCACCACGCATACCTCGCTCCTCGTGTATCCAGGTATCCTCGCCTGCATGCGCGCCCTCCCTTGCCGCTGGCCCACAGAAACAGCTGACGGGCACACTACACTGACCCAAGCTACACCACACCATAGTCCTTACTCCCTCACTCACAGTCATTCGTCCTCAGTTACTTGACCCTCTAGGCCCCACCTTCCAAGCCCCTATGCCCTCAGAGCCTAGGGGAAAGGATGCAGAGAGGGAAGAAAAGCCATCCCCTTCCTGGAAGGCGCCTCCCGCCCCCAGCGCACGTCCTATCCGAACAGCTTAACCTAGCTAACCTGTGTCTCACTGGAAAGGGCTGGGAGGAGTCCCCAGACCCCCCAGCAGGGTTGCAAGGAGAGAGGGCTATGATTAAAGCAGAGGAAGAGACAGAAGAGAGAGGGCGCCTCAGGAGTTGTCTGGCTCTTCTGGAGACAGATAAGGAGTGAGAGGGAATGAGATTTTAGTAGGCCTAGCTTTGGTTACTTACACACTTCCTGGGGGCAGAAAATTCGATCTCCCAAGTTAGGGCTAAAAGGAAGCCGGTGGGGGTGAGGGGTTGTTGAGGCTTAGGAAGGGGCTGCTCCCCCTTGATTCCCTCGTTCCACTTGCCCCATTGGGGCAGTTATAGCCCCAGAGGAACCACTTCTTGCCCTCTCTATGCCTGAGCTCAGAGAGTAGGAACCGCTAGGAAGCAAAGGTGCTTTAGTCTGTGCTCAGCCCCTGAGCACAGGGAAAGGTGCCCAGGACAGCAGGTGAGGGAGAGGGACCTGGACACGAGTCCTTAGATGTAAGCCTGAGTGGCCAGACCCTGGATTATAATCCAGAAAATGTGGATAGTGCCCTGGAAAGGGCTGCCTATTTATGTACGGGCAGACCGGGGTTCAAAGCCCAGCTCTTTTGTTTCTATACCTCTCTGTCTCAATGCCCTCAGTGATAAAAAGATATCGTTATCATTCTATATCATGAGATTGTTACATCAGTTCATACGTGTAAACTATATGCCAGGAAGTGCTCAAAAATGTTAGCTATTTTTTATTTGTATGAAGTTTGAAGAAAATACAGAAGCAAATAGGAAAATGCTGAAGAGTGCTTGGCACATAGCAGGGGCAGAATAAACCAAGGCACTTGGAGAAATCGATCAACTCCATTCAGGTCTCTCTGGAAGGGAAGAGGGTGAGGAAACTAAAGGGGCAGAGAAAGAGGTCCCACCCACGGGGCTCCTGGACGTTTTGCTGCAGGCCTACCCCAGGCCCTGGATCAGTTCCTGGGGTAGTGCTGCTGGGGCCTGGGTGGTTTGAAGGCCATGGGAATGTGGCGCATTGCTGAGAGGGCAAGTGTGGTTCATGGCTTCTGGCTTTTTCTCAGCACACTGGTCTGGGCCTGCTTGGGGAAATGGAACTGTTTCTCCCCAGTAGTCATTCTTTAAGTGTATACTAGAGAACTCCCGTGTGCCAGGCACTGTGCTGGGCACTGGGGATACTGCGATGAGCGAGAACAGAGAAGATCGATGCTTCAAAGAGCTTCAAGTCTAATAGGGAACAGGGATGTGATTCAAATATACATGCAGATAATTGTATCTAATTACAGGTGGAGGTAAATGTTACAGGAGCCAAGTTGAGTGTTGTGGAACTAAATCACAGTTCTAGGGATTTCAGCTAGTCTTGGGCAGGGTTGGGGGCTCTCTGACCAGTTATTTGATGCCCAGCAGAGGGAGCTGGGACCCCCCATTACCCTCCAGGTCCTTTTAATCTTTTCGTGTCTGACCCTGAGCATATCTTAATTCACTCCCCCCCTCATTCATTTATTCAACATACTTTCACTGGGGGGGTTCTATAGACCAGATCCAGTGTAAGGAGCTGGGGATGTGGGGATAAACCAGCTTACAGCCCCCACTCCCTGGAGGTGTGCACAGCTGAGAGGGTCCCTGATATGTAAAGCAACGAATACAATGTGGTAAGTGCCACGGGGTAAGTTCTATACCTGGATAAGCACTTCCAAGTGCTGTAAGGAAGGGACCTAGGCCAAAATACTGTCAAAAAGGGCTGCCCAAGAAGGTGATTCTTTTTTTTCTCTCTCTCTCTGTCTTTGAGATGGAGTCTCACTCTGTCACCCAGGCTGGAGTGCAGTGGCGCAATCTAAGCTCACTGCAACCTCAGTCTGCCACCATGCCTGGCTAAATTTTTTTTGTATTTTTAGTAGACAGGGTTTCACCATATTGGCCAAGCCGGTCTCAAACTCCTGACCTCAAGTGATCCACCTGTCTTGGCCTCCCAAAGTACTGGAATTACAGGCGTGAGCCACTGGGCCTAATTCTTGAATTCAATCTTGGTGGCTGTGTTGCAGTTAGCAAGAAGAGACGAGGGAGTGCTGTATGCAAAAGTTCTAGGGCCGATGAGAGCAGGGCAGGCTAGGGGCCCTCATTCCAACTCAGAGGATGAGGAAGGAACAGGGTCATGAACATATGATATTGCCCAAGCCTTCCCTTTTCTGTAAGTCATTCCCAGCTAGGGGCCACCCGCTTCTCACAGCTCAGAGGAGCAGTCTTGGGCTTCTGGTCTCAGCAGTTCTTGGTTCCACAGAGTTCCTCGGGCACCCTCTATGTTGCTGCTTCCTCAGCCCTTTGCTCCACTTCTTCCCTGCTGCAAGGTACATCTGTCCACAAGGGTTTCTGAATACGTGATGCACTCTATGCCTGTTTCCAAGAAAAGGCTCAGAGAGGTTGAATGACTTGCTGAAGCTCACGGAGGCAGTTCCTGGCAAAGACAAAATCCAGATCCCACCTACCCTGTCCCCAGTTCTGTGTTCTTCCCCCTACATCAGGATACCTAGGAAGGGATCCAGGGGAATCCAGAAGTGCTCCACTTGGATGACACACTCAGGCCCTTCCTGCCCACCTCAGAGTGACCCCTCCTGCCCCCAAGTTGCACACATTTTAAGGGCTGCCTCAGCTTTGTTTTTTTCAGAGAGGAGGAGAGAGATCGGAGGAAAGCTGGGCACCCAGGCGTTGAAGGCACTTTTCAGGAGCATAGCCCAGGTTCTAGCTTGGGGTGGGGCAGATGGGCAAGGGGCTCTCTCCCTCCACTGTCTCTCCCTGCCCCTCTCTGTTTCTCATTCATTATTCCCATCTCATAAAGCAGGAATTAAAACAGACTCAGGATGTGGCTGGAGGCCTGTGGTGACATCAGCCCAGAGGTGGCTGCCCTGACCCTGACTACTGGGGGCTGAAGAGACCTCCTTCCCTACTTTGTCCTGGCTTGGCAGAGAGAAGGAGAAAGGGAAGAGTCAACTGTCCCTGAATCCCTCTCCCTTCTGGGGCACTGAACTTGGAACAGGTAAGAAAGTTGGCACTTGCCTGAAGGGACCAGAAAGGGTGTGTCCGCAGGAATGTGAGGGGTGCTGGAGTTGGCTTTGGCCAGACACCACTGCCTCCCACACACCCTGCCACTCCTTCCCCACAGCCACCCCAGCACCACTCCTGGCCATTGTTCTCCAAACATCCCCTGCACTTCCTTTCGAAGCCCCCTCTGTTACAGAGGTCTTCTCTTAGATCCCCTGCTCCTGCCTTCTTCCCAGCACCTCCCATGGCCTTTCCAAGCCCAGGTCAGCTCATACGCCGGCTTCTGAAACTTGGTATCTGGCTGACCAGATTCTTCTTGGCTCCAACCTCGTGGCTTTCCTACACAGATGCTGACCTCTCACCTGCTGTGACTTCCTCCATTCCTAGTTGGCCTCCTGACAGCACACTGGGCTACCCTTTGAGCCTGGTCATCACGTAGCCATCTCCTCCAAGATTGCAAGTCAGATACTGCAGGCTCTTATCCATTCCTCCTCTCTGCCTAGTTTCAAAATCTGGTCCCCAAACCCCTTCTTCTCCCCAACTGTGGACCTTCTAAGATGCTCCTCTCTCCCAGCCCAACCTGGATTACACCCACTCCCAAACATCCCCACCACCATCTCTCTGAATAATCCTTTTCTTGTTTTGCTAATTTCCAGGAACATTCCCCCACAGCAGCTGGTACAGACTTTTCTACACTACTCAAGCCCCCAGTTGTACCTTCTTCCATTCTCAGCAGAGTTTCTCACCTTCAAATGTACTAAAATAATGCAGCCTCTCAACAAACACTCACTGAGACTTCTTTGCCAGGCAAGGGAGATAAGTGAGCCCCCTTGAGGAGCCCACAGGCCAGAGGAGGAGAAGGAAATGTGACAGGGTGATGTAGGAATATTCTGGGTGTCACTGATGGATTTTGAGGATCGTGCCATCATGAGGGCAGTGTTTAGGGAAGTAGAGTGAGGCAGGTGTGGGAGGGACTGGAGGATGTAGAGATAGTGGCAGGAAGGCAGAGAAGGATGCCACAGTCTAGGTGAAGGGTAAGAAGGTCCTGGTTGGAGTTGGGGTGAGGAGGAGGGGTTGCCGAGGTGGCAGGTGTGAATGATCTTGCAAAGGTAAGTAGCAACATGCTTGGTGACTGATGGGGTGTGGTAGGGGAGAGATAATAGATGTCTGAGCTTGGGTGATTCTGGGGACTGGCAGTAGGGCATACTTTGGCACCACTTGCGGATCCAGAAAGTACAGGAGAAGGAATGGTAAGTGCGAAGGAGAATAATGAGTTCAGTTTGAGGCTTGCAAGGAGAGATGCCTCGTAAGCCATTGAATATCTGAACTGGAGTCACTAGGCACAGCATGGAAGCCCGGGATGAAATACGGATAGTGGGCAGGATTGCCTGAGAGAGTTGTGGAGAGAAGGGGAGGCTGAGGTGCGTATGAGTGAATATGCCTCCTGGCTGCTCATGCAGGCATTGTTCACGCCTCTCCAAGAGCTCTCGCCACACCGCATTGTAAACGTTCCTGTTTGTCTACTCCCATACCATCAGCTTCTCAAATGAAATCTTAGAATAAGAACTACTACAATTACCATTACTGAACGCTTACTGTGTCAGGCACTGTGCTAAGAACCTTATTAGGTTATTCCATTTAACATAAATGAATTAATAGATGAATGAAATAATGGATGTGAGGATATAGTACCTGGATGGATGGATGAGTAAAATATGTGTATGTTGATGTGCATATGGACAAGTAGGAAAATTGATGGGTAAATGAATGGGTAGATCAGAAGATAAATGGAAGGATGACTAGAGGAGTAAACCATGTATGAATGATGAATAGTTGGCTGAATGAATGATGGATAGATGAGTGGACAGAGAAATGGACATGTGAATAGATAGAGGGTTGAATGAATGGTGGATGGATGAAAGAGTAGACAAACAGGTGTGTGGATGAGAGAATGCTTGGATGGATGGATGGATGGATGGATAGGTAGAGAAATACATGAATAGATAGAGGAATGGATGAGTAGAAAGAAGGATAAAAAAGAAATGAAAACTAAATCAATACACAAGCATAAATGACAAGATAAGTAGATGAATTGGTGAATGAATAGATGAGTAGATAAATATATGGGTGGATGGAAAGATGAATGAATGGTAGGATGGATGAATGGGTAGACAATGGGCATATGGATGAAAAGATGAATGAATGGACGGATAATTGAAGGACTAGATAGCAGGATGGCTAGATGAATGAATGGTTCGGTCAATGAGTGGATGAGTAAAAGGATGGATGAATGGATGTGTGGATGGCTTCTCCCTCTCTCCCCTGTTATAATCTCTTTAACAGTCTTAATCCTGAAACCCCAGGACACAAGCAGATGCCAGGTTTGGAGGGTTGGGATTAGAGTGGGAAACTTATCAGCATCACAGAAAGGAGGAGGAGTGTTTTGTGCGGCTGCCAGGACAGCCATATCTATTCCCAGGTAGAAAAGTGCTTTTTAGGAAGTAGCATTCAGGCAGGGTGGAAGCAATGAAGCCTTGCTGAGGTAAAAGATAGGACCTATCCCCAAAGGCATCTGGAGAAGTGGTGGCAGTCCCCAGTTCATAGTCTGATAGGCCCAGTTGCAGGCCTTCAGTTCAGTTCTACTACCTAGGAGCTGTGTGACCTTGGGCAATTTCACTTAACCTTTCTGACTTTCCTCGTTTGTAAAATGAACCAGCAACATCTACCTCACATGGTCACTGAGAGAATAAAACAAGATGTTGCAAAGAAAGCACAAATGCCTTCAAGAAATAATAAAATACGTAGATTTCATTTTTGGTAGGGGAAGATAAACTAAGGAAGTTTCACTTTGTGCCTGTTTAGGAAGAAGTGTGAGTTTGGTATGGGGGATGATGGCATCATGGTCTAGGGTCCTCATGGCCTCTGGGCATTGGCACAGCCTCATAGGTTCTCCTTGAGAAGCCCCCTCCTGCTTCCTGCTCCCACAGGCTCAGGTCCTTGGAGATTTCCGAAGGCCAGAGCTGGAGGAAGTAGCATCAGGGTGCAGGTGGGGGCAGGAGCTAGCCTTGGAGCCCCTCCCTCTAGCCCGACCCTCCATCTCTGGGCCAGGTGCCAGCAGGCAGGGCACCCAGCTCTGTATGAAACAAAGAAGAGTTGCTTGTTGTGGAGGATGAGTCATGGAGACCCCAGAATTGCCCTGGGAGGAAGTGGGGAGAGGGTTCCTCCCCCAGCCCATCCCCAGGAACAGGACTTCTCCCACAGCTGGACCTCGATGTGGAGCATGTGGCTTAAAGGGAGCCAGGAACTGGGATTTGTACCTTTTTCCTCCCGACTACTTTCTTTCACCTCCCTTCTTTCATTTTCTCTCCATCACATTGAAACGTTTTCAGATGGAAGAACAGAGGCTGGGAAGCTTGCCTTGGGTCTTGCAGATATTGACGATATTCAACACCTGGGCTTTTGGCTCTGCTGGAGGCATTTCCTCCTCCTAAACTGGCTTGTACTGACCTTGAACATAGGATAGGTGGAGAAAGACTGTCTTACACTAGACTTTTTATGTAATTTCATCTTCACAGCAACCCTGCAAGGATGACTTTATTACTCAACTTTACTTTTTTTTTTTCTTTTTTTTTTTTTTTTTTTTGTATTTTTAGTAGAGACAGTGTTTCACCATGTTGCCCAGGCTGGTCTCAAACTCCGGAGCTCAAGCGATCAACCTGCTTTGGCCTCCCAAAGTGCTGGGATTACAGGTGTGAACCACCACGCCTGGCCATTCCATTTTACAGACAAGAAAACTGAGGCTCAGGGAAGTAACTTACCTAAGGTCACATGTCTGGTAAGGGTTAAAGCCTGGATAGAACCCAGGGTGTCTGACTCTTGACTAGAGTGGTACCTTAGAGAGAAGGCCTTGAGGACAGGGACCACACAGGGATCTGAGAGAGGCGGTAAGAGGCTCTAGAGGCATGAGGGCCGGGGTACTGTTTGGTTTGACTCAGCGGCAGGACTCCTGGCTCGGCATGCAGCTCTGCGCCAGGAGCCCCGGTTCTCTGTGCAAAATGAAGATGCTGAAGCAGTGCCAACAGAGCCATACCCAGCCCCAGCCCCCACCTGAGGGCTCGGAAAATGACACACCTGAATGTAGAACAGATTGTTGGACCCGTCTCCAGGATCACCTCCCAGGGGAGGGGTTTGCAGATGGTGGCTCAGCAGCCCCTGGCAGGGAGGAGGTCCAGGCCTCCTGGGTGGGAGTGCCCTCCATGGCCCACACCCCGCGGTGTAGTGTGGTAGGCACATGGGCCTGTGGGTCAGGTCCTGCTGTGTGACCTTAGACAATTTGCTAAATATCTCTGGGCCTCATACTCCTCTTTTGTAAACAAAAGGAGAAAATGTGTTCTGTCTACCTTCTGGGCAAAGGGCCTGGAGAGAGACCTCCTACTCCATGGGGATCTAACTGTGGATCACAACCCAGTCTCTGGAAGGAGGTGGGGGAACGGGAGCTCTGCATGATCTGCCCATTGGTAAGGAGTGTTAGGAAGCACGAAACAGCACCCTGGGGGCTGGCTGGAATTTTTTTTTCACAGCTCTGCCTGTGCATAAGGAGCAGCTTCCTCTTGATACCCTTGCTATGGGATCTGAAAGGGAGCCTTTTCTGCTCCTGCGGGAATAGAGGATGTGTTAAGGGGCAGGCGGGGATGGTTCCTGGGATGGTGATTGGCTCTGCTGTGGCAGCTAAACTCTCCTGTGGTCAAGGCCGGACACTGGGCTCAGCTCTAGATCATCTGCTCCTGGCACAGGCAGGGTGACTGAGGTACTCAAAGGGGCAGCCAGCAGAGCCTGAGCTCCCACGTTCTCAAGCCTGAGGCAGACAGCACGAGTGGCCAGCCTGCAGGGGCCTCTCTTTGGGGACTGTAAGTTGCGTAGAGGCTGAAGTGCCCAGGAAGGGGTGGCGGGGACAGTGGTGTCATTTCAAGTGTGTGTGTGGGTCATCCCTTCTCCTTCCACACCAGCCTTGGCTGAGGCGGCAGCTCAGGCAGAAGGGAGGCTGGGGGGAGGGGAGGGCAGAGCTTTGCAAAGGAGGAGGCAGGAATTCTGGTTGGAAATCATTCAAATGAGGCTATGAAACCAGAACCCTGTCTCAGAACAAATTGGCCAGATTTGGCCTGGGGCCGAGAGTACAGTGGGAGTGGAGGAGGTTGGGCCCTGGCTGAGCAGGGGAGGGGTTGGACAGGACTCTGATGTGTGGCCCCCGAGAGGAGCCCAGCCTTGGACTCTGATGGGAAAAAGGGGGCAGTTGTCCCTGTTCTTCCTGCCACTCTGTGGGCTGCCTGCCATGACCTAGGAGGGAGCTGCCAGGAGCCCCAGCCACCCTCTGGCCTGTCCTGGAGCGAAGGGATCCAGTCCATCGCTGACACCTTCCAGGGCCACCCAGCTGTGACCCTGCCACAGTCCTGTCACTGCTCTTTTATGGAGCAGAAGAGGCCCTGTGGCTCCCCAGCTCAGCGAGTATTCATTCTTACTTTTCTCTTTCCCTTCTAAGTCCCATGCCAGCAGCTCCAGGGATGAACTGGGCTGGGGGCTAGGGAGGGAGGGGTGAATCTCTGAGGCTTTGGGGTATGCCTTAACAAGGGTTCTCACTCCCTGTCCTAACTAGGGGGGTCTCTGGGGGCCTCTCGCAGGGTTGCTAGGGGAATGCCTGTCCTCTCTAGTCAGAGCTGAGGATAGGCCTGGGTCACACACTGAACTAGGGGTTCACTGCAGGGCCAGGCAGGAGCATGCATGGAGGAAAACGAGGCCTTCAGAGACCCATCGAAGGAGCTGTTGTGTGAGACAGGCAACCTTGGAGGGTCACCCAGGTTCATGCCACTGAGAGGGGTGGAGGCCTGGGCTGATGGAGGGGTGGTGGAGGCAGCTGGGGATGGACTGACTAAGCGGGGAGTGGCCAGACGCAGGACACTAGGCTCCTCGGCCAGGGCCAGATTCCTGTCCAGCTGGCCAGCCACAGGCAGAGCCCTGGGGAGAGCTTTCTAGGGAGAAGCTCTGTCTGTCTGTCTGTCTATAGTGATCTGAGTGTCTGGGCCCCTTCTCAGGGAGGAAAACAGGGTTCCTTGGCCACCCAGCCCCCACACCTCCTCTTCTAGACTGAAGAGCCAAAATCAAGCCTCAGAGCCAGAGAGAAGCCGAACTCAGACACAAGCCGTGACCTCCTGTTTCCTGTCCGACCCTTCCCTCTTGCCACCCCAGTCCTGGGGTCTGTCTGGCATCCCGTTCCTTAAACACTGCCCTCATCATGCAGGCTTCTGCCCTTGTTTCCATGACAGGCGCTCCCACTTTCTGCCCCCATAGCCTTTCCTTTGACTCAAGTCTCACCCCATGGAGAGAGAACCGGAGATTGGTTGGGAACCCCCTTCTTATTCTTCTCTGTGCCCACTAAGCATCCAGAGGGGACCTTACTTCCTACCCGCCTCCAGTGTGGGGTCTCAGAGGCCTCTGACCTTCCCCCTCCCGCCCCAGTGGAGGCTTCCAGAATCTTCTCTGCTCCCCATCACGTGGATTTCTAGGATCTTCTCCGACCTGCCCCTCCGAGTGTGGGTCTCAGTCTCGTTCTCTACTCTCAACACCCCCTACCCCACGTCAGCGAGACCTCAGGATTCTCTCTGTTGTCTCCACACCCCCAGCGTGGACTTCCCAGGGGAGCCCTGAAAGAAAGGCGCTTCTCAGACCACGGAGCGGGTGGCCAGCCCTGGCGCCTGCTGGGAGGTGACTGCCTTCTGGCCCTTCCTTAAGGTTCAGGCTGGACCTGGACCTCCACTCTCAACCCCTCCTCTCAGCGAAGTGGGGACCTACTGTGGCGGAGGAGTGAGCTGGAGGGGGATGGGAGGGGCAGGAGAGGTGGGGGAACCGGTCTTCTGTTGTTCTTGGCTTGGAGCCCCCAGCCCCAGGGAAATCCTGACTCTGTGGAAAACTGAGCAGGCAGTCAGGCGGAGGAGGAGGAGTGGGAAGAGGAAGAGGAGGAGAAGGGGGAGGAGGACCAAGGGCTCAGGGGGAGGAGGGGCAGGGGCTCCTTTCATAAATCAATCCCACCAACGTCTCAGGCCTGACGAAAACCAGAGACCCAGGGTCCCTTGGGGGCCAGTGTGGGGGCGCCGCGCAGACCATCAGATGGACTTCAGGAGAGGAAAGGCTGATTCGAGGGGCAGCGTCCTGCCCAGAGGTTCTGCCTCTAGCCCCCCAAAACAACAGGTGTTTGTGTGGTGGGGGAGGGGTCTGAGAATTAGGCCTCACAACTATTGGAGCCCAGCCCTCACGGCTGTGACAGATCCATGGGGAAGGGGGGCCCCACTTGTCCATAATTCAGAACTCTTTTATTGCCATGGATTGAGGCCTGGTTCAACTCCTGGGGAACCGTGCGACTTCACACAAGTTATTTCACCTCTCCAGGCCTCGGTCTCCATCCCCCAGGGTGCAGGATGCTGGGCCGTGAGGTTGAAGTGGATGTTTACAAAGGTCCCACCTCACTTTGGCACCCTCTGACACTCCACCACAGTCCCTCTCAATGCTTGGCAGAGGAAAGAATATTGTTCTGGAGCTGGTAGGACAACAGTGAGAAGTCTAGACTCCACCATTTAGTAACTGTGGCCATGGGCAGGTCATAGAACTTCTCAGATCCTCAGTTTCTGCATCTGTGGAATAGGCATAATATTGGCTCTCTGGCAGGGCCATTATGCCAGTGAGTGAAGTGCCAGTATGGAAAGTGCCTGGTCCTGCAGATTCTCAGTGGAAGGCCATGGTTTATTTTGTGTCTGCCTCTTGGGTGTTCGCAGCATCTAGAGATCCCCTCTGTCCTTTACTAATGCTAATTAAGTGGATGCAGCTCCCAAACTGGTGACATAGAAAACCCTTGCAAGCCACTCCCTCAGTATTTCAAAGAGTCTTAAGATGCCTGCTTCTCCTGCACCCACTCATCCTTCCTGCTATGGCTGGTGTCTTCCTGCACTGAGTGTTGCCCCACTTGGCCACTGCCCCAGGGGACACGTGAGGCCTAGGATATGCTTTGGCTGGGCATCACCAAGGTCTGAGCCATGGAGGAAGGATCCAGCCAGCCCAGCGCTGCCAACAACGAGCACTTGAACATTAACTGCCACTGCTGTTCCAACCCCCAAGTCTCACCAGCTGCTGGCCTTGCTCCCACAAATGTCCATCACGGGCCATTTCCTGCGCCCTCCCCCTCTAGTCTCCCCTCCCAATTCCTGCCCCTCACTCCTTCCCCATCCAGGTTCCTGTGGCTGTTGACCGAACCACCCGGCACCCCTTTATACTGCGCTCCTGTCCCTGCTTTGGCCCAGACCTTACCTGGTTTCAGCCAGATCCCCATTCAGGTACACTGAGATATTTCAACCAGCAGAAGGGACTGATGCTTGTGGTATGTTCTGTTCCTCCGAAGGGATGCCGAGGGCAGTAATGTGTTCATTTCCCGGGTACTAATGTTTTCTCATACCTAGATTGTAAGACTTTGACCAATGCTTCCCCTGCCCTGAGCTTCCCCCACCTCTCCTGTCCCTCCCATCCCCAAAGGCTCACCTTCTTCTCTAGGCCTCAGGTTCTCTCTAGAAATCCCCAGGGAGGTATGTGGGGAGGCACTAGGTCGGGCCACTCCAGGTCCCCACTTTTTTTTTTTTTTTTTTTGGGCGGGGGCTCGCCTTGTGGCCCCGGCTGGGTGCAGTGGCACAATCTCGGCCCACTGCAACCTCTGCCTCCCAGGTTCAAGCAGTTTTCCTGCCTCAGCCTTCTGAGTAGCTGGGCACGTGCCACCGTGCCTAGCTAATTTTTGTATTTTCAGTAGAGATGTGTGGTTTCACCATGTTGGCCAGGCTGGATTCCAACTCTTTACCCCAGGTGATCCGCCTGCCTCTGCCTCCCAAAGTGCTAGGATTACATATGTGAGCCACCATACCTGGCCAGGTCCTTACTCTTGAGTTTGAACAAACCCACTGGGCTGGGCCAAATCTGGGGCACAGGCTGGGGAGAATTTGGCCAGGCTGGTCTGATCCCCCTTGAAACTTCTAGCTGCGGTCTCTTTTCCCAGGAAATCTTGTCTACCTCCAAGATTTCCATTCACTGATGGTGTCCCCAAGGATCCATGCTCCAAGATGCAAGGGACAATGGAATCAGAGGCCTATGAGAGCTGGGACCTTGCTGGGTGGCTCTTGTAGTGACCAGAACTGCCCTTGTTTGAAGGTGTGGGCTTTCAATGGTGAGAGGCGTGAGAAGGCCCTGGGGGAGAGTGGGCAGCGCACAGGTTCCCAAATAGAATCTTTCCAGATTTGTCTTGCCCTCTGCATACCAGTCCCTCAAGGATGGAGTCCATACATTATGTGGTGGTGGCCCTTTGGGCCTCTGGGCCTGAAGCTTACTAGGTCTCACCTGTTGCCCCAGGGCTCTGAGGAGCCCAGTCAGGCCAGCTGGAAAGGTCCAAAGATACCATTTCTCTGACAGTGGCATCCCCACTCCTCTCCGAGGGGCAGAAAGCCCCTCCCCAACCCCCATGACAGATGACACCCAAACTCTGCTTGGCCACTCCCAGGGACGGGGTACTCATGACCTCCCAAGGCACCCCCCTCTTGGTGGGGTAGCTGGGATGATTGAAGAGTTCAAAGTGGAGACTCCAACAAGCATTTATTGCTGGTCCCTCTGTGGGAGCAAAAAAGGGGTCAGGGAGCACAGCTGTGGATGTCTCCATGAGGGAGGGTGTGGGGCAGGGCTGCCTGTTTGGGGTGAGGCCCAGGATCCTGGGGAAAAGGCTCATGCCTAGGAAGCCAGGGATGGGATTTGAGTCTCTGCTCTGCCATTAACTCATCGTGTGGCCTTGAGGGAGTCCATCCTCTCCCTGGGCCTCAGTTTCCACAAATGTAAACTTTGGGGGCTGGGCTTGGGGACTTCTAAGGGCCCTGCCCCTGGCAACGGATGCTCTTCCGTGAGTCTATGAATAGCTGGCGCGAGGGATCAGGCCTTGGCCCACAGGGCTGGGCTGGCTTGACAGTGCTCAGAGAATGAGCCCTGTGTGGGACAGGACAAGGTTCCCTTTCATTTCAAGAGGTCTTGGCAGCAGCCCAGGGCCCACAGGCTCTCCCTCCTGCCAAGGTCAACCCGACCCTGACCTGGGGGGCACCACTGCCTGGGGTGGTTGAGGTCAGGCACTGGCGACTTGGTTGAGAAGGAGCCCAGCACAGACGCTGACTCCCATCCTCTGGGCTGGGGTCAGGGTCCGAGCAACAGCAGCTCTGTGTGCCTTGTGTTCCTGACAGTGACCCAGAGCTCTTTCCCCCACCCCACCGTGGTGGTTCCTGGAAAGACCCCCTCTGGCCTTGGCATCAGGCAGGTCTGGTATGGAATCCAGACCTGCCACTTACAGGCCAAATGACCTTGGGCAAGTCATTGCTCCTCCTCATCTGGAAGTCAGTGACTGTAATTTCTACCTTGCATGGTTGCTGGGAAAATAAGGCCCACGAGCAAAAGCATCATGCACACAGCACGTACTCCATGAAAAGTGGCTGTAGTGATCATGACCGGAGGCCCAGCTAAGCAGGGAAGGTGACAAGGAACTAGCCTGGACTTGGGACTCTTCCTGCTGCCTTCGCCCTCTGTTTCTCGGTCTGTTTGTCCATCAGGGCATTGGGGGGTTCCAATTCTCAGGCTCTAAAATCTGCACAATTTAAAGTAGTCAAAACAAACTCCACTGACTCTATTTATGCTGAGAGGGAACAAGCTCCTGGCTGGGCCTAATGGGTTCCAGGTGTGCTCTGTGCCCCGCAGCGCCTGAACTGGCAGCAGTGGTGGTGGCTGTGACTGTGCCCGGCTGGCTGAGAAGACCCAGCTCGGCCAGTCCTCTCTAGCCCAGCCCTCCAGCCTGTGAAAACTGTAGGGCTGGATCAGGCCCTACCCAGTATGGTGGAACAGATGTTAGCCTTGTGCGCAGAGGGCCTTGTGCTCAGGAGTGTTGTCTGCACCCCCAGCAGCATACATGGGGGCTCTCAGACTCTCCTGCCTTTATCGCAACAGGTTCTGGGGCTGCCCAGACATTTTTCACAGATCTGTAAAACTCCCTCTCACAGGAGGTGGGCTGTGGCAGTGACCTCCCAGAGAGGCTCGGGGAACCAGGTGGGAGCCCAGAGGGCATGAGTGAGGTTTCTTTTATTACCATTATATATTAATTATCCTGTTATATAATCAGAGTGACAGCTGTCATTTATTAATGGCCAGCCATGGGCCAGGTACTGTATTTGGTGCTTTCCATCCAGGATTCATCAAATGCTTACAGCCACATATGGCAATGACAGGTAATGTCATCTCAAAGAACACAAAGGGAGGGAGGCTCAGGGATACCAGGAGCCTTGCCTGAGGTCACACGGTCAGGAACTGGCTGAAGTGGGACTTAGGCCCAAGGCTGTCTGATTCCCACGCTAAGGTCTGCTCACCATACCAGGCAGGCCTGTCTCAAGGGCCAAAGGGAGTGCATGTGTGTCAATGTGAGGGTGGATAGGAGGATCTGGAAGCAGAGCTGGGAGTAATTTCTCCTTGAGTGACAATGCCAAATACCCATGAGGTGAGTGCACAACACCTTCTCCCATTCTAGCTGCACTCCCTCCCTGCACCCAGTCTTCCTAGTCCCAAGCCTGAGCCCTGTCCTGCTACCTGGGTGAACAACCTCTCCCTCAGCCTCCTTACCACCTCTGGACCAGGCCAGCCCAAACCCTGCCCCAGGAAACGGAGAGGACTGTTGGCATTGAGGCCACCATCAGATCACCCCACTTTCACCCATATCAGCTGGACCCTCCAGGACTGACTGGGCAGGTCCCATTGGGTAAAGGCTGGAGATCCACCGTGGAATCACAGATGGTGTGTGGGCACCATTGCAAGTGGGGTGCCTTGGCTCCACTCTTCGGGTAATTATTAGTAATAGTAATGTTTAGCCTCTGTAGTCCCAATAATCATCCCATACACACAGTGTCCTTACTGGTGTGACTTCTCAAAGCACCAGGTACTTTCCTTCACACCGTTTACCCATTTGTTATTAGACACTTATACACATATTTTCTTGTTTAATTCTGCCCTCCCCCAGGCTGCAAGCTCGAAAAGGACAGTTGGCTTTCAGCTGTATCCTCGGTGCCTGGCACAGTGTTGACATATAGTACAGATCCCGGTTAAATTGTGTTGAATGCACTTATGGATGAATGAGTGTAATGGAGTCAGCAGGAAGCTAAGAAGAGGTAGACAGGACTACGGGAGAAGGCTGCGAAGCGGGAGGAGTATGAGGAGGAAGCTTCAGGAGTCTGTGGATGGAGCTGGGCTGGGAGGGCATATCCAATAGGGACAGGGAGGAGGGTCACTGCATTCTTGGTGGTCCCTGGGAAGCCAGGTATGGTTCTGGGATGAAGGAGCTAAGCTGTAAGGCCCCTTCACGTGCCTGGAGCTGAACTGTGGCCTCCTGTAGGTTGGGAATCAGAGGAAGCCTGTGGATGAAGCCCTCTCTTATATCTCCAGATTTTGCAACCCAGAAGAGCCACCCCAGGAGACTTTTGCAACCCAGAAGAGCACTTTCTCCCCTCCCACTGATACTCTCAAGAGGGGATTCGGGAAGGACCTCAGTATTTAGGCCATTTTAGCGAGGCCGTGGAGAAGGGTCCTGATTACTCAAGTTGCAGAATGGGATGCTCCTCAGCCTGCATCCCCTTTCCCTCCTGTCTCTAGACCTCTTCAGTGCATGAACCTCTCTCAACCAATCTCTACTCCTTAGCCCAGTGTTCTTGGGATGGTGGAAAGGGAAGTTGTTTTGGAGTCAGAAAGATCTGGGTTCAAAACCAGCTCTACCACTTTCTACCTGGGAGACCCTGGGTACACTTAGCTTCTCCAAGCCCCAGTTTCCACATCTCTAGAATGGAGGGGATAGTGCCCACCTTGCAGTGTGGCAGTCATCCCAGGGCCTGGCACCACACAGGCACTCACTGATCACCTGGCCTCTCATTCCTGCTCTCACCAACTGGCTCTGTGACTTTGGGCAGGACTCATTACCTCTCCTGGTCTCAGCTTCCTCATCTCAAAGACAGGGTTGCATCCCACAGTCTTGAAGGCCCCTTCCAGCTCTGACTTGCTCCGTTCTATTCTGAGCAGGGAGCCCCACCTCTGGGGAGGGGGAACAGGAACATTCTTTCAGCACAGATTCAACCCAGGCACATGCTTGCCCAGCCCCATCCCTCACATTTAGCCTGTAGCTGTTGCCACATGGGCCGCGCCCTTGGCACTGTGCTGCTCCCCCCACCCCCCGCCTCACTCGCCAGGGCCACAGGTGGGTGGCTTGTTCTTGTGGGACTGAAGGAGCCTGGGAGGACAGAGGAAGAGGATGGGAGAGAAGAGGGAAGAGTGGAGGGGCTGCAGGGATAGCCAGGTGGGAAGGGCGGGGCTTTGAGCCCGGTGGAATTCTAGCTCTGCCACTTTCTAGCGGTGTGTGTCCTTGGGCAAGCGGCTTTAACCTCTTAGAAACCTGTTTCCTCGTTTATGAGCTAATAATAACAATTTTTTAAAAACCCATTAGATCGCAGTGAGGATTAAATGAAAGAATATCTGTCAAGTGCCTGGCACTGCAGCGGTTCTGTTCTGAGGTCGGGGGAGGCAGGCTCGTACACCCTTCCCTCGCCCCGGGTAGCAGGAAGTTCCACGAAGGCCCGTCGGGGCGCCTTGGCCACCTTCTCGCAGGCAGACCCGAGCCGGAGAGGCCCAAGGTCCTCCCCGCAGCAGGAGCCATCTCCTGAGGGCTGGCGGTCTGGGGTCCTTGGCCCGGGAGCCCCAGCCCGCAGAGCAAGGGGAAGGCTGTGGCGCGAGCCAGCCCCCGACCCACCCGCCCCACCCCGGCCTCGTACAAGCGCCTTTGATCTGCAACCTTCAGGGGGATTAAGAGCCTGAGAGTCCCGCTCCCCGGGGTCCCCCGCTCCCCAACGCCCTCCCTCCGGGCTGACCTCCCAGTCTGCGGCCCGGGCTGGGGGCCGGCTCCGCCGCCGGTGGTCCCCGCCGCTCCTGGCGGCCGCGCCTCCGGGCAGGCCACTTGGATTACAGGGGCAGCAGCCGCGGTTGGCGGCTTCGGGGAGCCCTGGGGCTGGGGCCCGCGGGCGGGGCGGGAGGGAAGGTTGGCGGCGGCGGCCCCGTCTCGGCCATTTTTGGCCGGGGAATCTGTGTAAAGTGTTTAAAAAGAAAAACTCTCCGGAGGAGGACGTAACCTTTTCTTAACATCTGGGGCTCAATTAGCTAATGACAGCAAAGCCTTCTCCGGTGTCGCTGACCCCTGGGCGGCAGCCCAGCTCCCCCACCCCTGGTATTTATACAGCTGCGGCCCCTCGCTGGGACTGGGGGCAGGGGGCTTGACTGGGTTATCTCGGCGGAGATCCGCCGCCCACCCCAAAAAGGAGAAAGAAAAGGCTTAGCACAGGGTCCCACCCACCGCCCCTCGGTCCTCCTCCTCGCCCCTCACTCTTTCCCTCTCTCTAGCTCTTGGCGCTGCCTCTGCCTTCCTGCCCCTGGGCTTCTCTCCTCTGCCTCTTCTACATTTTCTACTCTTCCTCCTTTCTCCCTCCTCTTCTCTTTTTTACCTCTCCCTCTCCCCTTTCTCCCGTTTCTTCTTCATCTCTGCTTTGTCTCTCCTTCCTGCCCAGCTTTCTCACTCCTCCCTCCCTCTCCCCCTGCTCTCCTCCCTTTCTTACCCACCACCCCCTTGCCTGTCTGTCTCTCTTTTCGCCCCTCTTTCTCTGTCTTTTCTCTCTCCCTAGCGGCCTCCCCTCTCTTTCTCACTCTCTGAATAGCACTCTTGTTCCCTCTCTGTGTTCCTGTCTCTCCCTCTCATTCTAGCGCTTCCTCCCCACCTTTGTCTCTCCCTGTCTCAATCTCTGAATGCCTGTCTGTCCTCCCAGCAGAGGTGTGTCCTACCCTGGCTGCCAGGCAGAATGCCCCCAGGGGAGCAGACCTATTGCTGGGCCACCTCCGGGCCAAGCATCCTTTCCCGCTGCGTTGGGCAGGCCTGTGGCTGGGCACTTGAGGGCTGACTCTGGATCCTGGGTGTGGGAGGTGTGTGGGAGAGCTGTGTTTAAGGCTCTCCATGGCTAGAGCCAGAGGGGATCCCCAGCGGCTTCCCTAGACACCCTGCCACTCCAGCTGGTGGAATCTCGCCTTCCCTGGAGGCTCCTTCCCTACCACTCCACCTATCCCCAACTCCCCCAACACCCTGCCTGGTATTTTGAAACCCTGCACAAGTGCAGATACACACTTTCCTCTTTATCGTCCCTGAGCGCAGTTAAAACAGGCTGGAGTCCCTTAAAAAAAATTCACCAATGCTAAGAAAAAAGTGATCAACTCAGAAACTATAAATAGCACAAAATAGTCATGTCCAAGAGCAGCGCAGAGCAGCAAAGAACACACAGTTAGGAATGAAAGGAGCTGGACTCTACTACTAACTCCATTATTTAAACAGTTCTGCCTTCTCCAGGGAGTCATTTGAGCCTCAGTTCCGTCATCCATAAAATGGGCATAATAATAATTATTAAACAATATTGAAACATTGTGTTCTTTCAATCAGGCATTTGCTTTTTGTTTTCCTGGAGAAAATCTTGGACTCTGATTTTTCCAGGATAGAACTATGTTCCAAAATCTACCTCCTTCTCTTCCAAATACACTTGAAGCTCTGGCACCCATTGCTGACCTCTCTTATCTAAGGGTGAAGGCTTTTCGCAGGAAAACGCAAACATAGGCAACATTTACAAACAATGGGTTGAGGGGGTAGGGAGTCTTACAGCTCCTGAAACCTTTGGTTGATGCTGGATGGGACCCTGGGCTCACTGCGACGGATGCTTTGTGAATCCTCACAACAACCAAATGAAAAGGGTCTTGACGTCCCGTTTTACACTTGGGGAAAAGGGGAAGCAATTGTCCAAGGACCACAAAGCGGTCTAGGAACCCAGGGTCTCGCCTCTAGAGCTTTGGGGAAGTAGGGGTTTCTCCCAGCGGGCAAGGGGTAGAAGCGAGGTAGGTGGCTTGGAAAAGTTCGGTAGTCAGACCTGGGCCGCGGAGGGCACAGCGACCACTCTCTCTTTCTGAGAGGCAGAGGTAGGTGGGCTCACCCTCCCACTCCGAGCCGGCCTGACCCTGGGTGCAGGGGGAAAGGGGCAGCGGGGAGCGGAGGACTGTGCCGAGGCCTCGCTGCGGCTGCTGCACCCCCACCCCGCGTCGCCTCCCAGCCCTGGCTCCCAGTGCTCCGGGTTTGCTGATGGTCCTGGATGGAGAGCCCGGAGAAGGCTTCATGTGCAGGAAGACATTCTCATCAGATCTCGTGTCCCGCAGCCCAGCGCTGCTGCCGAGGGTCGGACCCGGCCGCTCCCAGCACCCCTCCCCCGAGCCCTGGCTGGGCGAGAAACCGAGATGGTGGCTGCAGAAACTGGAGCCGCGGCGCCGGGGCGACCGCGAGGGGTTGAGGACTTTGAGAGCGCTGCCGCCCCTTGCCAAGGTCAATCAAACCCTCCCACGCTCCGGAGGCTCGCGCTGCGTGCTCGGGGCAGCGGGGATTGGGGCCGGAGGGGGCGTCCCCGGCGGGGCTGGGAGAGGGTGGGCTAGGGGTCTGGCCTTGTGGGCGCCTCCCGCCCCCTCTCGGGAAAGGTGCTCGGAGACTCCTGGGCCGTGGGCGGAGAGTGTGGGGAGACTGGGGCTAAAAGCAGAGACCCTGGCCGAGGGCTCCGACCCACCCAAGAGGAAATAGCTACTAATTAGGGACGGGACGTTTTTATGCTAATATGCACCTGGCTGGGCTTTTCTGGGGGATGAGAAAGAGTGTGGAGTGGAAGGGAAGAAGTTCCGGAGAGCGGGAAACTTCCGGAAGCACTTGATTCCAGGATAAAAGACAACCCCTGCTCTCCTGCTCACCCGCTGTGTGGCCTTGGGGAAGTTACTTAGGGACGTGGAGAAGCTTCAGTTTCCTCCTCTGAAAAAGAGAGAACACGGTCAAGTTTCTTCCCAAGCTTAGTCACTCTATCAGCAAAAAGATGGAAAGCCAGCCCTCGGGTGGCTCTTGGAGGATAGAGAGGGAACAGAATCGCGGAGGTGTGCGTCGCGGGACAGAGTCCTAGGAGAGCCGGATGCACACTGCCAAGGGCCTGCGACTGTCTCCACTGTTGCGCAGAAGTAGGGGGTGGGCAGTAGAGGGAGGTTGAGCAGAAGTCCTCCGACTGTTGGAGGGAGTGGTCAGGAGGTGCTCCACTGTAAAAGAAAATGGGAGGTGGATGGGAAGTACTGTAGAGGAGTGGGTATTCTATGGTGGGGCCGATTTGAGCTTAATCATATAGTTGGGGTGGAGGGGCGGGATAGGTTGAAGATGCCAAGGAGAGAAAAGGGAGATGACTGATGGAGTCAAGTCCTGAAGAAGGCCTAGTGGGTGGGAGCCAGGCAGGGTGCAGTTTGGAAGAAGTAGAAGGAGACAGGTTGGAAGTGGGGAGGAGGAAGTGGTGGAAGAGGAGAAGGGGAAGGAAAGGTGAAATTCAGGATATTTTGAAGGGAGGGAACGCTCTCCATTGGCCTTACTCATCTCAGCTCAGTATTGCAGGAGGCCTCAGTGTTGTTTCACAGACTAAGGAATCAAGAGCGGATTTGGGCTGGCCGCGATAGCTCATGTCTATAATCCCAGCACTTTGGGAGGCCGAGGTGGGCGGATCACCTGAGGTCAGGAGTTAAAGACCAGCCTGGCCAACGCGGAGAAACCCCATTTCTACTGAAAATACAAAAATTAGCCAGGCATGGTGGCGCATGCCTCTAGTGCCAGCTACTTGGCAGGCTGAGACAGGAGAATCGCTTGAACCCGGGAAGCAGAGGTTGCAGTAAGCCGAGATAGTGCCACTGCACTCCAGCCTGGGCGACAGATTGAGACTCCATCTCAAAAAAAAAAAAAAAAAAAGAGTAGATCTGGAATAATCCACCATGGAGACCCAAGCAGGAGTAGAGAAGGTTGGACAGCAAGGGCTGATGAGCAGGGCTGCCACTGAGGGTGGGTTACAGTGGCGGGGCGCGGTGGCTCAAGCCTGTAATCCCAGCACTTTGGGGGGCCGAGACGGGCAGATCACGAGGTCAGGAGTTCAAGACCATCCTGGCTAACACGGTGAAACCCCATCTCTACTAAAAATACAAAAAACTAGCCGGGCGAGGTGGCGGGCGCCTGTAGTCCCAGCAACTCGGGAGGCTGAGGCAGGAGAATGGCATAAACCCGGGAGGCGGAGCTTGCAGTGAGCTGAGATCCGGCCACTGCACTCCAGCCTGGGCGACAGAGCGAGACTCCGTCTCAAAAAAAAAAAAAAGAAACCTTTGAGCTCACGGGAAACAGAAAGCGTTTACTGAGATTGGCTTGGGATCCATGATCTCATTGGCTTCTCACCACCCAGTGTGGTCTGTGTTATTTCTATTTTACAGATAGAGAAACTGAGGGTCAGAGCAGTAAAGAACCTTGCCCAAGATCATTCAGCTGGTGATAGTGAGGTGAGGGAATGGTTTGAATCCAGGTCTGTCTGCTCCCAAAATGAGGCTGCTTCCTTTGGGGTCCATTGAGCAAGAGTCCTGGTCCTGGGGCCTTAGCAGTCCTTCCCTCCCTGGGTGTGGCCATCCTGGGAGCACCGACCCATTTGGCTGGGAGGAAGGGGCTGGGCATTTTTGACTGAGTACAGGCTGCCCTGAGCCAGACTGAACTTAGCAGGAAGCCCCAAACCCAGCTGAGAGGAGAGGGGAAAAGGGTAGGCTGCGCCCCTGCCAAATGAGATCAAACCATATATTTTATTCTGCAACATGCTATTTGTCTCTTAATATTTCCATATATATATATATAGGCTTATTTTTTAAAGTTGCGTAGTGCTCCTTTGCATAAGTATTTCATTTCTTATTTATCTATTCCTCTACCGCTGAACATTTATGTTGTCTCCAGTCTTGGAATTACAGGTAATGCTCACTGAACATCCTTGTGAGAATGTCTGTGTAATGACACAAGTACTTTTACAGGATAGATTCTTAAAAAATGACATCAGTGGGTTAATGGTATGCTTTTAAAAAATTCTTATAGATAGTTGTGGGGAAAAGAAAGAGATCAGCCTGTTACTGTGTCTATATAGAAGGAAGTAGACATAAGAGACTCCATTTGGCTCTGTATTTGAGATGCTGTTAATCTGTGACCCTACCCCCAACTTTGTCCTTGCAAGAGACATGTGGGAAGGTGATTTAAGGTTAAAAGGATATTGGGCTGTGCAGGATGTGTCTTTGTTAAACAAGTACCTGAAGGCAGCTTGCTGGCTAAAATTCGTGCCCCTCCCTGGGCAATGGAACATCTCCGGGTAATACCCATTGTGTGCCTTGTTTACTGAGTAAGGAGAAAACGCCTTTAGGAATAAGGTGGGACTTGGTGGAATAAGGTGGGACTTGCTGGAGCAATACTGCTAAAAGGTTTATGGAGATGTCGCATATACATCTCAAAGCACAGCATTTTTCCTTTAAACTTATTCATGTTACAAGGATTTTTTCATATGTCTTACTGCCGATCTCCTCCCTACAATAATCCTATTGTCCAGCCACTCCCTTATCCTTTTAATGGTAAAGATAATTCTCAATAAATACTAAGGGAACTCAGAGGCCGGTGCCGGCGTGGGTCCTCTGTAAGCACAGTGCCGGTCCCCTGGGTCCCGCTTTTCTTTCTCTATACTTTGTCTCTGTGTATTATTTCCTTTTCTCAAGTCTCTCGTCCCACCTAACGAGAAGCACCCACAGGTGTGGAGGGGCAGGCCACCCCTTCAGATAGTACTAGACTTCTCTCCAAAGATACTTTATCAATTTACACTGCTTCCATTAAACTATGAGTGTGCCTACCCACTGACACCCTTGCCACTGGGTATTCGTGCTCTCTCTCTCTTTCTCTCGCTCTTTCCATATAGATAAGTTTGGGTGGGGGGCAATCTACTGAGTGAAAAAGTGTTTTCCACTTATGTTTTCATTTGTATTACCCTGAGTCTCTACAGGTCTGCCAAAGGTCCATTAGCTGAAGAAAGCACTCTGAAGAAGGGAAGAAGAGCTCAAGATGAGTAGCAGAGATTTAGGGCAGCTCTGAGGAAGAACTTACTCCCTAGATAACAGAGGTACCTGAATTCCTTTCTCTGTGCACATTCTTTTGCTGCAAGGAAGATCGCATGACCCCAGTAGCTCTGGGTGAGGGCTGGCTACCTAGGGTCTCATGGCAGTTAGCCAGACACTGAGTGATGCCTGCTCCCCATGGGCTGCAGGGACAAGCTAACAGGCTGCATGGGACAGAAGATGGCAGTTTTCAGGGAGGGCAGAGGAAGGGCTTCAGCTTCCTGAAAGAGCCAGGGAAGATGAGGGTCACCATGGCGGGGGAGGCTAGCCCTGGGTGCTAAATGAAAACAAGAAGGTCATTGAGGAGGTGGCAGATGGGAGGGAATGGGATGCCAATCTAAGCTTAGCAAAGGTGGGACTGGGCAGTGGTGGCTGCACTCCTCCCATCCCATAGGCACATCCACCCCAGCCTATTGATGATAATAATGTGGCTGATATTTTTGAGCCTTTACTGTATTAGACACTACTTTCTTTTTTTTTTTTTTTTTTTTGAGACAGAGTCTTGCTCTGTTACTCAGGTTGGAGTGCAGTGGCATGATCTCCACTCACTGCAACCTCTGCCTCCTGGGTTCAAGCAATTCTCTTGCCTCAGCCTCCCAAGTAGCTGGGACTACAGGCGCACGCCACCACGCCCAGCTAATTTTTTGTATTTTAGTAGAGATGGGATTTCACTGTGTTGCCCAGGCTGGTGGTGAACTGAGCTCAGGCAATTCACCTGCCTTGGCCTCCCAAAATGCTGGAATTACAAGCGTGAGCCACTGCACCCAGCCTAGATACTGCTTTAAGTGTTTCAATGTTTTGACTGATTTTATCCTTTTAACAATTCTGTGAGGTAGCTGTAATTATGATCCCCATTTCATAGATGAAGACATGGAGGCATAGGCTTAAGTTGCCTACCCAAGGTCACACAGCTAGAAAGTGGCCAAGCAGGGATTCAGACCCAGGCCAGGGGGCTTGGGAGGCTGCACTTCCGACCACCTCACATGTGGCTTTTCATAGCCTTTCTTAGCCAATAGAATGACCACTGCTATTAATTAAGAGTGGGCCAAGAACACTTAATTCTTTGTCTCTAATGCTTACAACAAGCCTTGAAATAGAAGGTGCTACCCTAAATTTATAGATGAGAAAAGTGAGGTTCAGAGAGGCTGAGCACCTTGGCTGAGATCACCCACATAAAAAGAAGTTGAGCCAGACTTTGCACTCAGATCTGTATGAATCAAAAGCCCCTGCCCCTTCCATATCACTACAGGATATTTTGCAACATGAGAAGAGAAATCACACAGCCACAGAATAGTCATCCCCCTAAAAATGCCTCTTTCCTGTAGAGATGAGTGTATGTGAGTGCAGCCTGGAGGGAGCATCTATGTACTCTATGGTGAGGGAAAGGGGGGCTAAGGGGTAACAGTGTGCTCTATGCAGTGCTGCGGAGAGACCATCTCCCCTCTATCAGCAGGACTGATTGGGAAGCAGAGTGTCAGTTTGGGAGGGGAGTCTGGGGAAGCCATCCCTTTTGTTACTGGAACCTAGAACGTCTCTCCCCGCCATCCACTCCATATCCACCTCCAGCTTAAGAAAAGCAAGAGTTGGCCGGGTGTGGTGGCTCACGCCTGTAATCCCAGCACTTTGGGAGGCCGAGATGGGTGGATCATGAGGTCAGGAGATTGAGACCATCCTGGCTAACATAGTGAAACCCTGCCTCTACTGAAAATACAAAAATTAGCCAGGCGTGGTGGCAGGCACCTGTAGTCCCAGCTACTTGGGAGGCTGAGGCAGGAGAATGGCGTGAACTCGGGAGGCGGAGCTTGCAGTGAAACGAGATCACGCCACTGCACTCCAGCCTGGGCAACAGAGCGAGACTTCGTCTCAAAAAAAGAAAAAAGAAAAACAGAGTTGGTATTCTGGACAGAGCTGCTTTTGAAGAGCCCCAAGTCACTGGCTGACCCAAGAAGGACTGCCATTTCACCTTATATGAGCGGCCTGTTAAATTAAGCATTGTCTTTTTTTTTTTTTTTTGAGATGGAGTCTCACTTTGTCACCCAGGCTGACGTGCAGTGGTGCGATGTCGGCTCATTGCAACCTCCGCCTCCTGCATTCAAGCAGTCTTCCTGCCTCAGCCTCCTGAGTAGCTGGGACTACAGGCACATGCCACCACGCCTGGCTACTTTTTTTGTGTTTTTAGTACAGACAGGGTTTCACCATGTTGGCCAGGATGGTCTCAATCTCCTGACCTCATGACCCACCCATCTTGGCCTCCCAAAGTGCTGGGATTACAGGAGATGATTTCAGTCTCCTGCCCTTGTGATCCACCTGCCTCAGCCTCCTAAAGTGCTGGGATTACAGGTGTGAGCCACCACACCTGGCTGTCTTTTTCTTTTTTTAATTTTTGAGACAGGGTCTCAGTCTGTCACCCAGGGTAGAATGCAGTGGTGCTATCATAGCTCATTGTAGCCTTGAACTCCTGGGCTTAAGCCTCAGCCACCTCAGCCTCTGGAGTAGCTGGGACTATAGGCATGCACTACCATACCTGGCTAATTTGTAAATTTTTTGTAGAAGGGTCTCGCCATGTTGCCCAGACTGGAAGCATTGCTCTTTCTAAGGGTATATGTAAAAGTGCAAATTGCCTTTGGACCTAGCAACTTGGTGAAAAGGATGTATCAGTCATTCACACCTTCCTGTGAATTAGTTTCTCAGCCAGGACAGTGTTTCTCAAACTAGGGTATCTACTTTCAGAGTTCCTAAGTGCTCTGAAGAGTTTTAAATTTTGGATGTAAATTTCAATGATGTTAAAATATTTTAGCAGTTATAAAGACAGAACTCTTTGCAGTTAAACATTTTCATAGACTAGAACTTCAGTTCCTTACGTTGGCGTTGCTCCAGTATGGGTCTGTGAACTTCTGGGAATTCACAGATGGGATCTGTGAGAATTGCTTTTTCTTTCAAGAGGTTTGCTCATTACACAGGTTTGGGAGACACTACGCAAGAACTAGATGGGTGTGAGCCTTTTCCGCCCTGGTGCCATGGTTGCCAAGGTGCTGGGGACCCAGAGATCTGGGTTCTAGCCTTGGTCACTTGACCACTGGTGCCTCAGTTTCTCCACGTGAAAATTCACTCACTCTTTGCCACTTTGCAGCATCCTCTCTGTCAGGCCTGTGCTGGCTGCTGTGAGGGGTAGGAGATGAACAAGGCCAAGCTGGTGAAGGTGCCAAGCATGGCACCCTCCTGTCTGACAATTCAAGGCAGAGGGGAGATAAAGGCTATGGGGGTCCAGCAGAGGAAGAGGTCACTTCTGCCTGCTGGGTACAGTGGGGCTTTGCAGCAGAACTGGCTTTGAGCTGGGCCTTGAGACGGTGCCACAGCAGGCGAGGAGTCCAGCCCTCTAGGCAGAAAGGATTGGTGAAGTGGGCTGGCTGAGATGAGCTTGTGCAGAGAGTCAGGGTGTGACGTACGTTTAGGGAACTGGACTTGTAGCCGAAGGACCTGAGAGATCATCTCGGCCAACTCTTTAGGATACAGGGGAATGTCAGGAGGCTGAATTGGCTCAAGGGCCTCCTCAATATCACACAGCCAGCTGGGGGCCCTGCCGAGAACAAGGAGGTAGGCGAGATGTTTTTCCATCTGGAGCTAAGCTCTCAGCCTCAGGAATGTTTCGGGGGGTCCAGCCCATGTTGGCAACCCCCTCTTCCACCACACACTCCACGAAGCCTAACACAGGCTCTGCAACCCACCGTCTCTCCTGCCCCCAAGGCTACTGAGGCTCACAGGCCCACAGACCTAGGGGGCATTTTCATCTAATTTTCATTCAAGGAAACAGCCACGTCCTGACAGAAGCCAAGTTGGAGGGAGGCCTTTAGCTTACCCTTCCCAGCCTCCTAGTTCTTGGAGGTTGGGGTGGGGCTCTAATAGCCTTCAGTTAACAGGGGCGGAAGCTTCCAGGCTTAGGCAGACAGCCTGCCTCCACCAAGCCCCAGGAGCCTTCTCTTCTTGGCTGTGGGGGACTCTCAGGTTGGGCCCACCCCTTTGGATCTAGAGAAAATTCTCCCCTCATACAAGCCTCTCAGGGCCCATATCTAGTCATCCTGTGTGGGCCGAGAGGGGCTCACTGTCCCAGGACTAACTGGATAGTGACCACCAGAATAAGGCTGGGCCCAAAATCTTGTGCCCGCTTCTCTCAGCCAAGACATGGAAAGAACAGGCTAGTGTGAGTGGCCATCACAGGTGCCAGTCAGGAGGGCTGTGAAGCCCAGATTTACCATCACTAGTCTGGGTTTGCTTGCTGCTGCCATGACCACCACCGACCACCACCATTGTCACATTTCCATTTCTGCCACCATCACTGTTTCCATCTCTACCATTGCTGTCTTCATCTCAACCACCCTCTCCGTCTCCACTGTTATCACCACCTCCATCCCAACCACCGACAACATCTCTATCACCATCATCTCCACCTCAGCCATCACCCCCAGCTCCTCCGTCATCACTATGCACCACCACTGCCCCCTCCACCATAACCACTGCTTCCATCTTTACCACCATCACCAACTACCCCCACCAGTATCACTACCAGCATCCTCACCCAACAATTGCCATCTCTGCCATCATCACCACCGCCACCAGTATCACTACCTTCATGACAATTATCACCACCATTTCTACCACCACTGCCCCTCTTACCTCCCCTGACACGTCTAACCACTGCCAGCCCAGTACCCCACCTACCCCAACCTCTGTCCATTCGAATCCATCCGTGCTACCTAAAACATAAAGAACTGCCATTTGGGCTAACCCTTCAACCTCTTTTCATTTGCCCAACCCCAGAAAGGCCAACTATAGACCCCATTTCTCTAGTTTCTCTTTTGAGACTTCTCCTGGAAGATGAAATGAAATGCCTTGCTCTTGAAGTTGAGGAAGATTATGTGTCTCTTGCCGTTTTTGATTTACCAGGCCCATCATTCTGTCCTAGAAGGAAATTGGATTACTTTGACAGAATGTGTTCTTTGGAAAGCAGTGCTGGTTATTACCTAATTCCTTATGACCTAGTGTTTGCAGATTGATTTTTTGACGACGTGTCCCAGTAGTTTTCTATTATAGCAGCTTGGTGGATGGGCCCAGCACTTTCAGAGGCATCTGCTTTCCCCCAGGTTTGGAAAGAGGCAGGGATGGGCTGCCTGGGTCTCTTGTCTCCAGGCCCCTCACCAGTTCTCCATAAATCCCCTCAGAGTGAGAGCTAGTGATTGGACTCCAATGTGGGCCAATTTCTTAAGTACCTAAGCATGTAAGTCATCAGGGCCTGTGGATGGGAATACACAAGTTCTTTCCTTATTCCCCTGGCTTCCTGCCTGCTCATGATTCCACGTGGTGCCTCTTTCAGTTTTCAGATCACAGCTGACCTTTTTAGGCTAAGAAAAAATTAAAAGGCTCTGCTTTTTCAGTGTCGTTGCTTATAAGCTTTCTCTTCCCAGCGAAAAACGTGCCAGCAATGCCCTTATCCCCTTTCTTTGGCCCATTATAGTTAGCAAATGTTTTTCTCATTCTTTTGCCGCCTCATGCAAGTTATATCCCATTTCTTTTCTGAACAAGTTTTCTGATTTTATCTCCACAGCCTTTTTTTTTTTTTTTTTTTTCTTTGTGTGTACCCCTCCTTTGGAACCTGGCCTGATTTCCACTTTCTTTGGCTTGTCCGTTATCATTTTAGTTCTCCGGGAAGCTTTCTGCATAACTAACACGTAATCACTGGGTTCTTTTTAGCTGCTTTGTGCATCAGGATAGTTTCATTCTCTTCTCCTAATTTTGTTGCCTTATGTGGAAATGTCCAATTCTCCTTAGAGAGTGCCCTTGGTTCTTAAACTCTGTCTTTGTGTTTTTCGTCTTGAATCTCAAAGCCTGGTACAGAACGCTTTGAGGAAGGGCCAATATCTGGCTCTTTGTTTGAGTTCCTGCTTTTCTTCCTTTCTCGCAGGTGGTGCTAGCTTTTCTCAGTGCTCCCTTCCATTCCCCAGTGTCTTTTTTTTTTTGAGACAGAGTCTTGTTCTGTCACCCAGGCTGGAGTGCAGTGGCACGATATCTTGGTTCACTGCAAGCCCTGCCTCCCAGGTTTACGCCAGTCTCCTGCCTCAGCATCCCAAGTAGCTGGGACTACAGGCGCCTGCCACCTCGCCCGGCTAATTTTTTTTTTTTTTTTTGTATTTTTAGTAGAGATGGGGTTTCACCGTGTTAGCCAGGATGGTCTTGATCTCCTGACCTCGTGATTCACCCACCTCGGCCTCCCAAAGTGCTGGGATTACAGGCGTCAGCCACTGCGCCCGGCCCCCCAGTGTCTTTAGTTTGTGAGTAGCAAACCAAGTCAGGACCTGCTCCCCAAGGCCTCACAAAGCGGGCAACCAGAATGGGGAGGGGACCAGCAGCTGCATTTGGCTTTTGATGCCTGGAGTGTGGATGGGGTCACTTACCAGGAGTGTTTGGTTACCATAAGGGGCTCCTTCCATTCACAGACCCATTTGTTCATTCTCAGACTCCCTCATTCCCTCCAGAACCTCTGTGTTAGTCTGGGGTCCTGCCTGCGTGGGCTTACCGGGCACATGAACCTTCTTGAATGTTAGGTCAATAATGGTCTGGTGCAATGCACCAGCGAGTAATACACAGAAATCAGGTTAGCGACGTAGAAGGTGGCGAGTGTAAGGCATGTAGACAGTGGTGTGGGAGCAATGTGCTCTGCTGTTCTATTGCAGGAGGCTGCTCCCTGAAAGCCATATTCCAGCAGGGTCTTTACATTTAGGAATGTGTTTGCCAGGAAGGGTGATGTAGAGGAGCATTCCAGGCAGAACAGGATGTGCAAAGGCAGAGAGGGCCTTCTGGGACTTGCCATGTCGGGTAAACGTAGTCTCCAAACCCCATGAAAGCCTGTTGTCTTTCCAACCCTCCACTGGTCTGGATGGATCATGTCAAGATGGCTCTGGGAAGGGCCCTTTCAGTGCCTCCCCAGGGGCGTGCAGTGCTCCCAGAGCCACCTGCTGTCAGCTCCAAACTTGCCTGTTCAGTGAAGGCTTTCTCCATCCAGCCTGGCCAGTGCTGACTGGAGGCTCTAGACCTAGTCCGTTCCCTTCCCCCATGGCTATGACAATAGGAACTCTCTGAATCTTGCCTGGGCTCTGCCCTGTTCTCTTCGCCCCAAGCATCCAGCTAAGCATTCCTCTACATTCTAGATTCAATTTCTTACATCTAGAAAAATTAGAAAATACAGAGTAGTAAAAATGTTAAAATAGCTTCAAAAAGCATGCATATGCTGGGCGCAGTGGCTCATGCCTGTAATCCCAGCACTTTGGGAGGCCAAGGTGGGTGGGTCACCTGAGGTTGGGAGTTCGAGACCAGCCTGACCAACATGGAGAAACCTTGTCTCTATTAAAAATACAAAATTAGCTGCATGTGGTGGCAGGCACCTATAGTCCCAGGTACTTGGGAGGTTGAGGCAGGAGAATCGCTTGAACCCGGGAGGCAGAGGTTGTGGTGAGCTGAGATGGCGCCACTGCACTGCAGCCTGGGTAATAAGAGCGAAACTCCATCTCAAAAAAAATAAAAAACAAATTCATGCATAATCCCATCATTCAGAGTTAACCTTGTCGACATTTCGATGTATATCCTCCCAGATGTATCATTTCCTTTTACAAAATAGGCAGTTGACACGGGCATTTTTTAGAAGTATATATACATCTAGCCCAAGATTCCAAACAGCTTCGTAGTAGTCCACTGTGCAGCTGAACCATCACTTATTTAAACCTAGAAGCTTGATGAAGGGCACCGACTGAATGAACAAAAATGAGGAAGGGCCTTTGTAGATTCCTCTTCTGCGTCTTCCATGTTCCTTTGGAGCCAGTGTTTGAACGTATAGAAGGTGCGCTGGTCAAGACGTGAGTTTGAATGCAGGCTTTCATCCATGTGTGCGGGTCTCAGATCCATCTACATATCTTATTGAGCCTCATCCTGTGTGGCATTTTTGAGCATTAAACACAACTGACCACTCCCCCTTATTTACCTCCTTTCTTCCTCCGGCCTCAGACGACATCCTCCAGCCCAGCACTTCTCCCATATTTCACCTTTTCTTCCTAGTTTCAGGAACTGGAAACTTTTCTCCTGACCAGCACTCATGTCAGCACCCTCCAGGCCTCTGTTCCCAGCTTCCTTTCTGCCTCTTACCACCTTGTCATATTCAGTTTGTTTCCTTTGGATGATCCATCTAGTTCCATAGATTTGAGGGCCAAACTCTCCCTGGCCCATCTCTCCTAAAATCTGCATCCGCATAGTCAAGGGCCTAAAGAATATCTGCATCAGAAACTCAACGATGTGACTGGGTGCGGTGGCTCATGTCTGTAATTCCAGGAGGCAGGAGGATCACCTGAGGTCAGGAGTTCGAGACCAGCCTGGCCAGCATAGTGAAACCCCATCTCTACTAAAAATACAAAAAATTAGCTGGGTGTGGTGGCGGGCACCTGTAATCCCAGCTACTAGGGAGGCTGAGGCAGGAGAATTGCTTGAACCCAGGAGGCAGAAGTTGCAGTGAACCGAGATTGCACCACTGCACTTCAGCCTGGGTGACAGAGCAAGGGTCTGTCTAGAAAAAACAGAAAGAAACTCAGTGTTGCCACATCTGAGCTCACTTTTTCTTCCCCCAAACTACTTCCTCTTGGGGTCTCTGTCTCAGTGACTGCCTGTCACCTAAGGCAGCAGCCAGGATCCATCTTGAGTCTTGTTTTGACCCCCTGCCCCCACCTCCATATCCAGCCCCTTAAGCAGCCTTATTCCTGATGGTACCAGCACCTTCCTCCAGCCCTGCCCCACTCTGCTCCAACATCTGCTATAGCCAGGCCATGGTGTCCTCCTTCTGGGTGACACCTGCAGCCTTCTCAATGGTTCCCCACCTTTAGATTCTCCTACCATCCATCTACCAGGATATCTTTTTAAAAATTGAGGCATTACTTGAAAACAGTAAGATGTACATATTTTAAGTATACAATTTGATGATATTTTGTTTTTTGTTTTTGAGATGGAGTCTCACTCTGTCGCCCGGGCTGGAGTGCAGTGGTGCAATCTTAGATCACTGCAACCTCCCCCTCCTAGGTTCAAGTGATTCGCCTACCTCAGCCTCCTGAGTAGCTAGGATTACAGATGCCCGCCACCACCCCCGGCTAATTTTTGTATTTTTAGTAGAGACAGGGTTTTACCGTGTTGGCCAGGCTGGTCTTGAACTCCTAATCTCAGGTGATCTGCCCTCCTCAGTCTCCCAAAGTGCTGGGATTACAGGTGTGAGCCACCGCGCTCGGCCTGATGAATTTTAATAAATATATTGCATCCATGTAGCCACCCCAATAAAGATAGAGAAAATTTCCATTGTCCATGAATGTTCCTTAGAATCCTTTTCAATCAATCCCCTTTCCCATGGGCAATCTCTCCTCTGATCTCTTCCCTAGCTTAGTTTTGCCTCTTCTATGGAAATTCTCACAAATGGAATCATATAGTTTGCATTCTTTTGCTCAGCAAAATGCTTTTGAGATTCCTTCACGTTGTCACCACAATCACTTAGAAGTGAGTATTTATTTAAATCAGTCTCCTATTAAAACTTTTCGTTGGCTCCCGTTATCCAAATTCCTGGCCCCTGAATGATCTGGACTCATCTTACACATTGCCTACCCTTGAACTTTCACCTTTAGGAAGACTGAACCATTTGTTCACCTGCACAAACATAGCTTTTCATGGGTTGAGTCCTGCGGCTGGAATCCCTCAGCTCCTACGCAGTTTGCCTGGTGCACTCCTACTCATCTGGCAGCATTCTGCTCACATGTAGATTGTGTGAGGCTTTCTCTGACCTGTTCCCACCCCCGGACAAAGAGTCAGTCAGCTGCACTATAATGGACTGTGTCCACTATTCTCGACACCCCGGAACCCCTGCCCAGCATCTACTGAATGGATTCCTTTCTCGGTATGACTGCTGTGTCTTGCATGTCATTTATCATTGTGCCCACTGCACTGTATGTGTTTATGGACTTGTGTAACCCCTTAGCTATGCTCAGAGGGATAGAAAGATTCATTTTGTTTCCAGAAATTCTTCCCGTGGAAGACTGTCTTGCTGCCTACCGAAGAGCCTACCCAAGAAGTACTCCACTGTGCAACTGAACCATCAATCTTGTGCAACAAGAAGCAAGACAGCCAGGTGTGGCTCACACGTGTAATCCCAGGACTTTGGGAGGCCGAGGTGGGTGAATCACCTGAGGTCAGGAGTTTGAGACCACCCTGGCCAATATGACGAAACCCCATCTCCTCTACTAAAAATACAAAAATTAGCCGAGCGTGTTGGTGGGCTCCTGTAATTCCAGCTACTCAGGAGGCAGAGGCAGGAGAATCTTTTGAACCTCGGAGGCAGAGGTTGCAATGAGCCAAGATGGCGCCATTACACTCCAGAGTGAGACTCTGCCTCAGAAAAAAAAAAAAAAAAAGCAGCAGCAGCAAGACAGTCTTGTTGCCTACCTGAGAAGACTGCTGGAAATCTCCAGTCTTCTTCACTAACATGACCCTGATCGTGTTCAGGCAACCATGTGCCTAGGGATAGCTTTGCCAATGATCAGTTGAGGAGTGGTGTAATTCTGACCAAGGAGATGTTAAGAGGACATCCTCTGGGAAAGCTTTTTCTTCCTGAAAAGAAGAAACGAGAAGCAAATGCTCCATGTTATGCCTTCCTCTTTCCTCTTGTTTGGGACACTATTGTGTGATGGTATGATGTTTGGAGTTGTAGCAGCCACCTGGTGACCATGAGGCAGAGACAAAGAGGAGTGCAGAAACATTGATCCAGAACCCTGGCATAAGTGAGGGTCTAAACATCCCTCCTTCCAACTTCCCGTTATGTGAGGTAATTAAATGACTTTACTGCTTAAGACACAACTAGTTGGATTTTCTGACATATGCAGCTGAAGGACTCTTACTTGATATATTTTGTGAGTAAAGTTTTTATTTTGGGATAATTGTAGAAACTCTAAATCCTCATGAGATTGTGAAGCACTTGATGTCCAGATGATGGTGCAGACCCGCCTGGAGCTGTCCTCTCGAGTGGCCATATCATGTCCACTTAGAGTGCGCCTCAGGGAGCTTCTGCCTTCTCTCCTTGTTCTCAGTCTTTGGACCTCTCGACACTCCCTTAGGAAAAAGGAAAGGGCTTCCTCCTCTGGGCCTCTGAGTCAGGCTGTCAGTCAGTCCATTCCATGCAGCTTTCCCCCACTGGAGCTAGGGGGAGAAGGCTTCAGGTCCCAGACTATCTTCTTAACAACCCTTGAAAAAGGCATTGTTGCTCCATTTTGTAGAAAAACTCAGTCACACTAGTAAAAAACCTGATCAAGATCACACAGTCAATAACAGAGGAGCCCCACAACCTGGTCTTCCCTTATACCTCAATACCTGACCTCCCTTGGGCTTAAATCATGTCAGTATCAAGCAGGTGGTGTGAACATTGCTTTGGATGGTGGCCATGAAAATGCCCCACTCAGATCTCCTACTGCTGGGAGTGTCATCGACCAAGCCCTCAGCTCCCGAGGCCATGCTTCCTATGGGCTTCCTCTCACCCAAGGCTGAGCACAGCAGGGGTGCTAAGACAGGACCAACTTTGGGAGATGCAGGGCTCCTCTGAGGACATCTTTAGCTCAAGGACTCCCAGTTGGTTCGACCAGAAGTTTGCTAGAGCTGTGCTAAGTCTGAGACTTGGCTCATCCAACCCTCCTTCCCTCTCTCTCTTCCTGGCAAGGGTCACACCTACAGCCTGGTCTCACAGTTCCCGCCTCTGCTGGCTCACTTCCCTTTTCCCTTCACAGATATTTTCCCCAATAAATCTCTTGCATATCTAATCTTGTCTTGGAATCTGGCTTCTTAGAGGACCTGAATTAATGTGCTTTGATTTTTAACCCTCCAAACTCAACCTGGCAACCTGTCTGTAAAGCACCTGGCACATACTAGGTTCTCTTCTCTTTTCCTCTCAGAGTGTGGGTGTTATGAGTGGCCAAGATGTGAGGCCATTTCTGTCTCCAGGGGGAGCAAGGCGGACTGCCCTGTGACCAGAAGAATATGCACATACCTGGAAACCTACGCATCCTGAGGTTCAGAGAGGCTGAGGGACTCACCCGAGGCCACACAGCTCATGCCTGAATGCCCACACAGATACACACACAGATGCATGGGATGGGGAGACAAAGTCAGGGTGGAGAGACAGGGTCAGGATGTAGTGTGGGGCAGGCAAAGGGCATGAGGAAAGCAGCCCCTTCCTGCCCCTCCCTGCTGACTTCCCAGGCTGGTCTGTATGTTTTGGTGTCATGGCAACTGGCTGTGGGGGCTGCATGTGGAAAGTGAAGCTTAACCTTAAGACACTGTGGGGAGCTAAATGGGCCTAAAAGATACCAGGTCTGTGATTTTCCAGCCTCCCAGCCTTGCTCCAGCCTGGAGATACTGCCAGCTCAGCCCAACCCCCAGTCATCAGGAAATGCCTTTCTCTACTTACTCTTACTGCCTATCCAGCCCATTGGGCTCACTTGCATGATTGTACTAACTCTGAGTCTGGAATCCTCTCTTCTCTGCTTGTTTGTCTAAATCCCCTCTCTCTCTCAGAGTTAAGTTCCAGTCCCACATTCTCCTGGAAGCCTTCCCCGATTTCCCCAGCCCAAAGAGCTCTTTTCTTCCTCTGATCACAGCTAGCAGTCACTGCACTATCTGGAGCACTCACGTTATGGCATTTCAACTTTGTCCCCATGCAATTCAACAAGCTCCTAATATGTGCTGGACATCGTGCTAAGTGCTGCACGTTCCTGCGGGTATCTCGGGGGCTAAATCTACTCTAGGCTCATGGCCGGGCGAGGTGGCTCATGCCTGTAATCCCAGCACTTTGGGAGGCTGAGGTGGGTGGATCATGAGGTCGGGGGATCGAGACCATCCTGGCTAACACGGTGAAACCCCATTTCTACTAAAAATACAAAAAATTAGTGGTGGCGGAGGCCTGTAGTCCCACCTATTTGGGAGGCTGAGGCAGGAGAATGGTGTGAACCTGGGAGGTGGAGCTTGCAGTGAGCCGAGATCGCACCACTGCACTCCAGCCTGGGCCACAGAGTGAGATTCTGTCTCAAAAAAAAAAAAAAAAAAAAATCCACTCTAGGCTCGTTAGACTTCAGGCAGGGAGCAGCTGACCATCTAGCATTTATGGACCATTTATGACCAGGAGAGGCTCCCATCAGTTCCCAAACTAGGCAAGACAGAGGGTGCAGGTGGCAACTTGTTAGAACCTTGGTCTCAGAGTCCAGACAGGCCACTGTCTGCGTCTTGTTTTTCTAAGCTATAAAAGGGGGATGACAGTACCTACCTCACAGGCTTGTTCTAAGGACAAATGATATGATGAGATAATATATGTAAAGTAACAAACACAGTAATTGATGTGCTAGTTGTTTGTTTTATCCATGCCAGCAGCCCCAGCCGCCACCCCATAGCCCCTGAGTCTGCCTAAATACAAACACTGTGTTCCCTTTGGGGCCATTCAAAGCACTCCCTGTCTTGGATTGTAGAATTAAATAGGAAGAGGTTTGCCCTCCAGAAGCTCACCATCGGGTACTTCTCATGTTTGCTCTCACTGAATCCTCTGCCAACTCTGGGACAGGAAATAGTATTCCTGTGTCATAGATGACAGAGCTGGGGCTCAGGGAGGTCGAGTCAGCAGACTCAGGCCTGAGACGGATAATAAGCCCTAAGCAAACAGGCATCCATTGGGTGAGAACACTTTTATACTGTGCAGGTGTCAGTTCTGCCCAAAGAACTCTTTTTTTTTTTTTTGAGATGGAGTCTCGCTCTGTTGCCCAGGATGGAGTGCAGTGGCACAATCTCAGCTCACTGCAAGCTCCACCTCCTGGGCTCACGCCATTCTCCTGCCTCAGCCTCCCAAGTAGCCGGGACTATAGGCGCCCGCCACCATGTGCGGCTAATCTTTTTTTGTATTTTTTAGTAGAGACTGGGTTTCACAGTGTTAGCCAGGATGGTCTCGATCTCCTGACCTTGTGATCTGCCCGCCTCAGCCTCCCAAAATGCTGGGATTACAGGCGTGAGCCACCGAACGTGGCCCTAAAGAATTCATTAAATTCAAAAAGTAATGCCAGGCAAAATCACAACAGGGTTTTTGGGACAGGGTGGGAGAGAGATTTAACAAGACCATTCTAAAACGAATCTGGAAGAGTAACTGTGTTGGAATAACCAAAAAATATTTGAAAAAGAAGTACAATGAGGGGAGACTTCCCCTATCAGATATCAAAACACTACCAAGCTGTACTCATTAAAATGGTGTGCCGGCCTGAGACAAGACAGATGGATCAATGTCACTGAACAGAGAGCTGAAAAAGGGGTTCTGTATTAAGAGGAATTCAGTATGTAATAAAGTAGCATTTAAAAGCAGCAGAAAAAGCTTTCAGTTATAAGATGAATAAATTCTGAGGATCTAATGTATAGCATGGTGACTATAGTTAATAATACTATCTGGTATACTGGAAATTTGCTAGGGAAATAGATTTTTTTTTTTTTAGATGGAGTCTTTCTCTGTCACCCAAGCTGGAGTACAGTGGCATGATCTCGGCTCACTGTAGCCTCCGGTTTCCAAGTTCAAGTGATTCTCCTGCCTTACCCTCCTGAGTAGCTGGGACTACAGGTGTGCGCCACCATGCTTGGCTAATTTTTGTATTTTTAATTGAGATAGGGTTTCACCATGTTGGCCAGGCTGGTCTCAAACTCCTGACCTCATGTGATCTGCCCGCCTCAGCCTCCCAAAGTGCTGGGATTATAGGAGTGAGCAACCATTCCTGGCCCAGAAAATAGATCTTAAGTGTTCTCACCACACACACACACAAAGGTAACTAAGGGATGAATGTGTTAATTAGCTTGATTGTGGTAATCAATTCACAATGTAATGTACATCAAATCATCACACTGTAGACCTTGAATGTATACAATTTTTATTTGTCAATTAGACCTCAATAAAACTATAAAAAAGCAATACGGAAAAGAGGGATTCTTCAGCAAGTATTGTAGAGACAATTGGCTATCCTTGTGGAAAAAAACCATAAAGTTAGATTCCTGCTTCACACCATTCACTCAAATAAATTCCAGATGGATTAGAGAGCTCAATGTAAAAAAAAACAAAGCTATAAAACTATTAAAAGAAAATATGGCAGAATTTGTTTATAACCTTGGGGTAGGAAAGGCTTTCTTTAGCAAGACATAAAACACAGAAACCATAAAGGAAAAGATTGCTAAATTTGATTATGTCCAAATTCAAAACTGCTGTATAACAAAAGACGCTGTAAATACTGTTGTTAAAAGACAAGTGACAGACTGGAAGAAGGTATCTAGAACATATGCAACAGAAAAAGATTAATATTTAGGATCTGTAATGAATTCCTACAGTAACAAGCAAAAGATAAACAACCCCAAAGAAAAAATGGGGGCTGGGAACAGATAGTTCACCTAAGAGGAACTGCAAATAGTCAATAAACATATGAAAATGTGCCCAGCCTCACTAGTAATCAAAGAAATGCAAGTAAAAATAATGCCAAGTTAAGGGTTTTCACCTGTCGGATTTCCAAAATTTAAGAGATTTGCACCGGGCGTGGTGGCTCACACCTGAAATCCCAGCACTTTGGGAGGCAGAGGCAGAAACAGAAGGATCACAAGGTCAGGAAATCGAGACCATCTTGGCTAACACATGGTGAAACTCTGTCTCTACTAAAAATACAAAAAAAATAGCCGGGCGTGGTGGCGGGCACCTGTAGTCCCAGCTACCCAGGAGGCTGAGGCAGGAGAATGGCGTGAACCTGGGAGGCGGAGCTTGCAATGAGCTGAGATTGTGCCACTGCACTCCAGCCTGGGCGACAGAGAGAGACTCCATCTCAATAAATAAATAAATAAATAAATAAATAAATAAATAAATAAATAAAATAAATGAGATTTGCAATGGCCACTGTTGGGAAGAATCTAAGGGCAATCAATACTTTCGTCACCACTGGTAAGAATGGAAATTGTCCTGGCATTTGCAGAGTGTGATTTGGCAGTACCCACTAACATGGAAAACACCCAACCTCTTCGTAAGAGCAATTCCAAGTCTCTGCTGGGAGAAATGCTCCAAGTGTACAATGGGCCACATTCACTTGGGGTCGTGGTGGTGGTGATGGAAATGTGAATAATCAGAAACAACTGAAATGTTCCTCGGTAGAGAAAGGGCTAAATACATCTTTTTTCTTGTCGTTGTCTTTTGAGACAAAATCTCACTCTGTCACCTAGGCTGGAGTGCAATGGCGCGATCTCAGCTCACGGCAATCTCTGCCTCCTGGGTTCAAGCGATTCTCCTGCCTCAACCTCCCAAGTAGTTGGGACTATAGGCACGTGCCACCACACCTGGCTAATTTTTGCATTTTTGGTAGAGACAGGGTTTCACTATGTTGGCCAGGCTGGTCTTGAACTCCTGACCTCAGGTGATCCTCCCGCCTCGGCCTCCCAGAGTGCTGGTGTGAGCCACCACACCCAGCTCTAAATACATCTTTGAATGTGTACACTAGTAATGATTTTCTGGGGACCAAGCAAATGAGAGAGACCTTTACATCCTGAAATGAAAAGGTCTCATTACCAGAGGAAAACAGGTCACAAAACAATATGGCTCTGTTTGTATAAACATGGATGCACACTTCACAAGTGTACATGAGAAAAGATACTCGGGAAGGTACCAACCAAACTGACACTCCCTAGGGAGGTGAGTGGGGTTGTGTGGGAGCCAAGGGGGGCTTTATCTGAACTCTTCAATTTTTTTTGAACTATTTAATTTTTTGACAGTGAGTATGTATATGTGTTTTACTCAAGTAGTAATAGCAATGCATAATGCATTTAAAATAACTTGAAAGACCAGCTGTCACTCAATGCCTGGCAGCTTTATGCCTCTGCTTCTCAAGCCCTGCTCACTGCCGGTACCCTGGACTTGTTACCTAGATCCTGTGCCTGGTTCCTGATTGTCCATATCCCTGACCCCTCACCACTTCCACCATACTAGGCTCTTAGTCTGGGTTCTTGGCTTGTGCTATGTGACCTTCTTGATTCCTGGTGCCTATCACAGGTCAGGAATAAGGGAGAATTGGACATGGTCAGAGTCCCAGGAGAGTACATGGTCTAGCAAAAGAAGAACCTCAGAGGACTGGCGCAGTGGCTTACGTCTGTAATCCCAGCACTTTGGGAAGCCAAGGCAAGTGGATCAACTTGGGTCAGGAGTTCGAGACCAGCCTGGCCAACATGGTGAAGCCCTGTCTCTACTAAAAATACAAAAATTAGCTGGGTATGGTGGCACACGCCTGTAGTCCCAGCT
The DNA here is from genome assembly GCF_002776525.5 of Piliocolobus tephrosceles. Classification (NCBI taxonomy): domain Eukaryota; kingdom Metazoa; phylum Chordata; class Mammalia; order Primates; family Cercopithecidae; genus Piliocolobus; species Piliocolobus tephrosceles. The sequence goes on along the minus strand of NC_045435.1, from coordinate 102,164,043 downwards.
ACTCGGAAGGCTGAGGCATGAGAATCGTTTGAACGTGGGAGGCAAAGGTTGCAGTGAGCTAAGATTGCACCACTGCACTCCAGCCTGAGCAACAGAGCAAGACTCCATCTCAATAAACAAACAAATAAACAAACTTCAGAAAAGATGTGGTTGGAAAATGCAAGGAAGGCTTCCAAGAGGAGGTGACGTTTGAGCTGGGACTTGAAAGCAGGATAATTTTAATCCTAAACCCCACCTCAATTATGTTAAAAACTACATAACACCATCACAGAAATTTGGAATAATGGAGAGAAAAAACTTCACCCAAAATTTCACTGCCCTAACCCAATAACTTTGGTAAATTCCCTTCAATTCTTTGTCTGTAAGACACTTATCATTTAAGTATGCAATCCAAATAATACATTTGATTTATATATATATATATAAATACATACACACACACACACACACATATGCACACACACACTTTTTTTTTTTTTTTTTTCTTCAAGAGACAGGGTTTTGCTATGTTGCCCAGGCTGGATTTGAACTTCTGAGCTCGAGTGATCCTCCTGCCTCAGGCTCCTCAGCTGGGATTACGGGTGTGCTCTGCTGTGCCTGGCTGATTGTTGTTGTTTAGTATAACATCATATGACAGCCCCTTTTTACATTACTAAGTGATATTTATCATCATCAACTGTTAATGACTATGCAATTTGCCATACAGTGAGTGTGCTTCTGATTTAATTACCTATTCCCCTATTGTTGGCTGTTTAGGTTGTTTCTTATTACTAATGCTGCAATGAACATCCTTGAGCATGTAGTTTTTTGGTTTTGTTTTTTTTTTCTTTTAGGTTATTTCCTTGGAACAAATAAATTCTCAGAAGTGGAAATACTGGGTCAAAATTTATGAACACTTTTATGGCCCTTGAAACATGTTGCCAAATTGCTTCTAAAAGTAGTTTCAGAATACACTGAGGGCTTTGTTAGGCAAATATGAGAGGTATAGAAATTGAATGGAGGTCCCAATTCCAGGAAACAGCATGTATAAAGGTGCATTGACCAGGACAGACTTCTGCAATTTATCCTTTGAATACCATGACATGGCCAAGATACAGAATTTTATGGCAGAGTCTTCTGGTTGGCAAACTAAGAAGCCATTCACAGTCTCCTTCTTTCATGTTATTTTCCCACCATAGAAGGTAAAAGCCAGATAATCTTTTGCCCAGCTTCTTTTGCAGCTAAAAGTGACCATGTGACTCCATTTTAGACTTGTGGAAGAATTCTTTCCTTCCTTTCAGGTTTTAAACCGGTTTATTAAATCTTTCAACTACGAAGTTGAAGGTTTTTAATATCTCAATTAAAGGGGAAAATGTCATTGATGTCATCTCTCTTTCTTCCTCCTCCCCTGAATGCAGATGTGATGCCTGGAGCTGTGGCAGCCACATGAAGCCTATAAGGTTGGACAAGCATTAGCACAAAAAGCCAACACAGGAGGGTGGTAGAAAGGAGACAGAAAGAACCTGGTGTCTTGATACCACCATTTGAGTGGCTGAATCAATACCACCAACCTCTAACTTTTTCTTACGTGGGAGAAGTATTTAATTATTTGATAATTAGGGTGGGTAATTATCCTCCCTATTTGATTAAACCCTTGTTAGTCAGATTTTCTGTTACTTGCAGTCAAATGCTTCCTAACAGATGCAAGGCTCCACCACCCTGCCCTGTCTCTCTCAAAAAGCACCTGGGATTCAGATTCCTGTCCTGATAGAGTTTAAGTTGTCTCTCTGAACTGGTGACTTGGATCTCTGCGGCTTGGGACATTTACTACCTGCCCACATGTAGTGTGGGTGGAATCCTCTTTCTGATGCTGGATGCTCCCAACAGTCCTCAGAGTCTGAGACCTGCTTCTATAGTCCCTGAGCCTTGTTTGTTTTTTCAAGAGCAGCCACCAGGCCAGGACCTTGTGTTCAAGATATGCTGTTGCTGGCTCCCTGTGAGGTCTCAAGAGAATTTTGAGCCAAGAGTCCTGGATTCATTTCTGGCTCTTTCCTTTACCAGTTGTACGTTGTATGGTCTTTCTCTTCTTTTTTTTTTTTTTGTTTGAGATGGAGTCTCGCTCTGTCACCCAGGCTAGAGTGTAGTGGCGCAATCTCTGCTCACTGCAACCTCTACCTCCCGGGTTTAAGCAATTCTCCTGCCTCAGCCTCCCAAGTAGCTGGGATTACAGGCACGTGCCACCACACCTGGCTAATTGTTGTATTTTTAGTAGAGACAGGGTTTCACCATGTTGGTCAGGCTGGTCTCGAACTCCTGACCTCAGGAGATCCACCTGCCTCGGCCTCCCAAAGTGCTGGGATTATAGGCATGAGCCACTACACCTGGCCCAGTTGTATGGTCTTAGTCACTTAATCTGTCTGAGTATCGGTCTCCTCCTATAAATAGGGATGCCAGGGTTGCTGGAAGATTTAGAACTGCCAATCTGGTAACATAGTAAGGGCCTAATAAATGTCTTCCATTTGAACTCTCAGAGAGGTGTGGCAAAGAGTCCATCATAGGCTGGGCGCAGTGGCTCATGCCTGTAATCTTAGCACTTTGGGAGGCCAAGGCAGGTGGATCACAAGGTCAGGAGTTTGAGACCAGCCTGTTCAATACGGTGAAACCCCGTTTCTACTAAAAATACAAAAAAATTAGCTGGACGTGGTGTCGCATGCCTCTAATCCCAGTTACTCAGGAGGCTGAGGCAGGAGAATTGCTTGAACCCGGAGGATGGAGGTTGCAGTGAGCTGAGATTGCACCATTGCTCTCCAGCACGGGCGACAGAGTGAGACTCCGTCTCAAAAATAAATAAATAGAGCCCATCATGTAGTGGAACTGGGGATAGACTAGTGTGTGGAGCCTTTGTCGAGGTGCCTTCCAGTAGCATGTGGCCTCCTCTGTGGACACCTGATGCTGGGAGTGATGAGGTTCTGCCCCGCTCAGAATAGAAATTGCAGCCGAGAGTGGTCCCTGGGCGGGCGACTGTAGGGTACACCAGGGCTGGGTTTAGCACATTCTGAAACAGGCTCCCAGGGGAAAGAAGGAACTTCTTCTTCCAAGCTCTGGAAGGGCTTGCTCAGACCTTGTTACTGTTCCTAAGCCCCTGGAGGTAGAGCCAGACCTCCCCTGCACCCCTCCAAGTAGCCAGAGTCAAGGTCAACCTGCTCACTTCCCTCCCACAAAGTCTGCAGTGTGGGGGCACAGGGTGGGGGTGGGAACCAGCCCTGGTCTCTCCTGCACATTTCCAGCTGACAACTTGAGTACATTACCCAAGCCAAAATTAGGACATGGTTCTGTCAAAGGATTCTTTCCACGGCTGAATATATTTGCTTGAAAGTTCTTATCAAGGAATAAAAATGAAATCTGCCAGAAGTTTAATGAATCACCTTAAATCGAAGGAACACAAATATGGGCAAACAGGGTCATCTCAGACACGCTGAATGATGTCAGGAGAGACCTCCTTCTCCACAGCTGAGAGGTAGAAGTCTTAGGCCCAGGGGCAGAAGGAGAGGGGTGGAAGGGGGTGGGCCCTGGGCAGATGTTACTTGCCTTGAACAAATTATCCAAAACTAGCAGCTTTTCAACAATTTTTGAAGGGATTGTAGAGGCCTGTTGTTTAATGAAACCAGAATGAAAAGATGTAAATAGATACAGTGTGAAAGTAAGTCCGGGAGGCTGGGCGTGATGGCTCAGGCCTGTACCCAGCACTTTGGGAGGCCAAGGCGAGTGGAACCCCTGAGGTCAGGAGTTCGAGACTAGCCTGGCCAACATGGAGAAACCAGGTCTCTACTAAAAATACAAAAATTAGCTGGGCATGGTGGTGTGCGCCTGTAATCCCAGCTACTCAGGAGGCTGAGGCAGGAGAATCGCTTGAACCCGGGAGGTGGAGGTTGCAGTGAGCCGAGATTGCCCCATTGCATTCCAACCTGGGCAGCAAGAGGGAAACTGTCTCAAAATAAAAAATAAAAATAAAAAAAAGAAAGAAAGAAAACAAAAAAGAAAGAAAAAGAAAGAAAGAAAGTTTAAGTCTGGGGGCCACAGAGAGCTGGTGGTGGGAGGGTCGCACTGTTATTTTAGCCACTCACACCTGCCTCCAGTTTACTGGCAGAGCAGATCCTGCACCCACCCTGACCCCGGATTTACCTGTGTAATTATCCAGCTCTGCACTGGGGGGACGCCAGGTTCCTACCCTGAACAATTTTCATTTCCCTTCCATAGCCACCTGCAGCCTAAGGCAGGGAAGGAAGGGAGAGAGCGGTGTGAGGCCCGGGAGGAGCCCTCTTGTCAGCAGCACAGCAAGCTTATTCTAAGGGTGTTTCCACCAGCCTAGGATAAGGTCGGAACTCCTTGTAAGCCTGCTCATCATTGCACTGCTTTAGGGGACATGTACCCCCAGTCCCCTCACTCACCTGTGTTTGGATGCCTTCTGGTTCTGACTTGGCCCCTGCAGGCCTCCAGGGAAGAGCTCATTTGAGGACAGCTTGTCCCCTGAGACCAGGAGAAGACAGGGAGCCCTGGTTGCACACCCTTGTTCTGCATCTTCCTCTGTGATCTCAATCAAGGTATGTAGTCTCACTGAGCATCAGTGTCCTCTTCTGTCACAGGGACCTAGTGATTTCTACCCTTTAGGCCAGATCATACATGCCGAGCCCCGATTTCTTTGTCTGGCACACAGTAGGCCATTGATAAGTAGTGGCTATTAGTATGTAAAAACCATTAGGGCACATAAAAGTATAAGGGCTAAGAACAATAATAATAATAATTATGGCAATTATCCTGCCTTCCTCCTTCCCGCAGGCAGAAGGAAGCCAGAAGGGAGGACGCTGCCGTCCTTCCAGCCTCATGACTGGCTTCTCGTAGAGAGATTCTTGTTGTTCTTGGGCAGATGGGCTCTGACTAATTTCCACAGCCACTTTCCTCTTGCATAGCACCATTCACACCTAGGAGACGGCTTGACCTTCTCAGCTGGGTAGGGTGCCGCTTCTGCTCCGCATAATACTCAGGCCCCGGAGGCCACCACCTGGGGCTGCTGGGGGTGACCCATCCCAGCTGCCCTAGTTCCAACAGCCCCGTGAGGTGTCAGCTGCCCTGGTCCAAACAGCCCCGTGAGGTCTTAGCTGCCCTAGTCCCAGCAGCCCCTTGAGTGATCCCTTCTTGTCCCTCCCCTGCCCTGCTCAGCTAAGGGAGGACTGAGCTGCTGTGAGCCCAAGAAAGATGCTCATTGGCATCACGCTTCAGCACTGACAGCAAGGCTGAGCACGCTCAGAGGGAAGGCAGAGAAGGCCCTTGCCTCTTGCTCATGGCCTGCTGTCTCCACAGGCCCAGGCTGCATGGGTAGGACTGCGGCTATATGTCTGCAGCCTGGCTTAGCCTCTCAGCCGACCCTCTCTCTCCTCCCCCACCTTCTCCAGCCTGTTGAGGGTAGGGAGTGAGGAAGGGATCTTAATTTCTCCTGCTTCTAATCAGCACCGCTGGGAGCACCAGCCCACAGGGGCAGGAGGAGGTGAAAGGCCACGGGCCTAATCTACAAGCCACCCAGTCACCAGCGCCCAGCTTCCCTCCTCACAAGCCATGGAGCAAACAAATTATTGTTGCTCCTGGGAAATCTGCAAGTACTTACCCATGTAATTAGCATCTGTGCCTCATGCCGGCAGTTCAGGCGAAAAGGCCATGGTTACCCGGTGCCAGGCCGCCTGTAATCAAAACCAAAGCGGTGGCCAGGGTGCTCTCTGGCAAAGACGATGTCAAACTCAATCTGGCCCTCACCTGGGACAGCTTCCCTGGGAGCCCTATGCACGTTGAGGCCTCGGTAGCTCTGAAATAAATGCAGGAAGGGGCTGGGAGGCAGGGGTAACCCAGCCTTCCCACAAGTGGCTCTGGCACTCCAAAGCTGGGACAGATGGAGGGCCTGAGGCCTGACGTACTAATGCAAAAGCTTTGGTCTCAGGGATCTGCATTTTATGCTGCATCCCAAGTGGCTCTGATGCACATCCAACACTTGGGAAACACAGGATGCTGTCCAGGATCCCCTGAATCAGTCTAGTAGTAATAGCGATGAGGACTGTTTCCAAATGCCTACAAGGTGCAGGGGCTTTCTCTGTTAATACATTCTTGCATCATCCCTTTGAGAAAGGTGTGAATATACCTTCATATAGATGAGGAAGCTCAAGCTCAAGAGAATAAATACTTGCCTAAAGACACAGTGGCAGGATGGAGAGTCAAACTGAGGTGTACCTGCCCGCAAACCTTGTTCTGGACCCTTCTGCAGAGTTAGGTCCTGCTTAGAGCTGCTGTCATGCAATGCAGAGGTGAAGCGGAGTCCCCGACATTGCTCATGGACTGGCAGCTCCCTCAGTGAGAGAGCACAGGGAGGGAATGACACAGAAAGCTCTGAAGTGTCTTGTTCCCGCCTAAGGGGCAAGTTGTTCTCAGCCTCCTGCTCAAAGCAGGGAATAACAAGCATCTGCCTTTATTCCGTGGGCACAGAATGTGGCACCCCTATCAGGAGCAGGAAGAACAGGCCAGAAACTGGCAAATGGCACACAAGGTGCTAGGACTGGGACGGAGTGCAGGAGCTCAGCATGGAGCCCACGGGGGAGGTACTCCTCATGACAGCAGGCAGCTGGCACGTGCAGACAGAATGGCCGCTGGAGGCTCTCCGTAATACGCTGGGCAGAGGTTGTACTTAAGTGAACCCCCAGTGAGCCCCCTTGGAGACTAAGGGCCAAAGCTGAACTCAGGAGCAGCCAGCATGGAGCCGGAGTGGGGAAGCCGCCGCAAGAAGCAGTGGCGTTTAGACGGACAATGTAAGAAGTTGACTCTAGCTTGGATAGCGCAGAGACTGGGTTTTCATCAGTTCCTCAGTGAAGAGGAAATTGGAAATTAATATCAAAATCCCACTGAGTAGCGTCCATAGTTTCCATATGTAATCATGCTTGGCTTAGCCAGGTAGTAAAATGTTTATGATTTTCTTTCCAAGGTAGAGTTCAGTCATTCTCAACGAACCATTTAGTTGGCTTCATAAGGTCCCGAATTAAAGAACCCCTCTAGGCGATGTTATAGATGGGCAGATACCTGGGCGAGGTGGACCCTCACTGGCTGTTGAAGTCAAGGCGGGGGGCCCAGATTGGGCAAATCCAGGGAAGAAGCCGTCCTCCCAGACAGCTGCTTGGACGAGGCCAGGGCGCCACACGCTACGTGAAGCACTGGTTCGAGGAGAAATGGTCTGTCTTAGGTCTAGGTCTGTTTTAAGGATCTCCCGTGGCATTTGTGATTCACATACAGAAATTCAAATGGTATGCCCCACCCGCAACACAAGCTGTCAGTAAACCGAGGCATCGCTACACTGCCAGCTAATGACTGCAGGCTGAGGCAGGTGGCTAGGTGCGTTCACCGCAAGCTCGGAACACTGGCACTGGTTCTTCCTGCTACATCCTGGAAAGGGGGAGAATGAGGCAGCCTCCTGCCCGTGGCCCTGATCTTTAGCTTGCTCTACACTGGAAACATGGAGATGGATTTAGAGACCCAGCTGCACAGTCCCTCACCAGCTGCTGGGAGCCCCAGGCAAGTGAGGGCGGCTGGGCAGGCTGAGGGCCTGGGGATCCCATCGTGTGCCTATACACACATGCACACACACTCTTAAGCACACATATACACACACACTCTATTTTGTTTTTTTTTGTTTTTTTTTTTTTTTGTTTTTTTTGTTTTTTTTTTTTTGAGACGGAGTCTGGCTCTATCTCCCAGGCTGGAGTGCAGTGGCCGGATCTCGGCTCACTGCAAGCCCCGTCTCCCGGGTTCACGCCATTCTCCTGCCTCAGCCTCCCGAGTAGCTGGGACTACAGGCGCCCGCCACCTCGCCCGGCTAGTTTTTTGTATTTTAGTAGAGACGGGGTTTCACCGTGTTAGCCAGGATGGTCTCGATCTCCTGACCTTGTGATCCGCCCGTCTCGGCCTCCCAAAGTGCTGGGATTACAGGCTTGAGCCACCGCGCCCGGCCTTTTTTTTTGACATGGAGTTTTGCCCTTTTGCCCAGGCTGGAGTGTGACGGCACGAACTCAGCTCACTGCAACCTCTGCTTCCCGGGTTCAAGCGATTCTCCTGCCTCAGCCTCCCAAGTAGCTGGGATTACAGGCATGCGCCACCATGCCCAGCTAATTTTGTATTTTTAGTAGAGACGGGCTTTCTCCGTGTTGGCCAGGCTGGTCTCAAACTTCTGACCTCAAGTGATTCACCCGCCTCGGCCTCTGTAAGTGCTGGGATTACAGGCGTGAGACACCATACTCAGCCCCTACACACACTCTTAAGCACACATACACACCTACACACACATTCATACACACACGTACACGTTCATGTATACATATTCATATATACACATGCATGTTCACACAGATGTGCCCATTCATCTACACACACTCACACACAGACACACATTCATTCACAAATGCTCATAAACACACACTCAGAAATAAACTGTATACACATATACAAAGACAGACATTCCCTAACACACTCTCACACAGACACACAGTTAACACAAATACAAGACACACACTTATATGCAGCACACACTTGTTCACTTGTTCACTGAGTCCACACCCTCAGACACACCCACGTGCACACACACCTTCCCTCCCCAGTTGCCCTTCAGACAGAAGAAGGCCGCATTCCGGCGCTCTCTGCCACCACCTGACTGCTCTGCACAGAGGCCTCCCAGCCCCAGCAGAGCAAGATCTGCTGCCAGGCAGCCCCTGCCGCCCCCACCTTGGCCACTCATAAATGCCTTGAGGATGCCCACACGCTCGGACCTAGCCTTGCCCACCTGCTCCTGCCTGCGGCCTTTTCTTCCACATATCAACAGCCTCTGTCACAAGGGCCTGCACACAGCCTCTGACACACACACACTCAAACGCATGGAGCATGCTCTCCCTCCTTCGCCATCGCACTGTCACATGGGTGGGTCACTCTGTCTCCAGCCTCTCCCAGTCACATCCATGCCATTTGCCTGCCAGCTTGTCTCCCACAACTGCACCCCTGGCTTTGGTCTTTGTCTCATGCACAGATACACCCGGCCCTGTATCTGTCTGTCTGTCTCCCGCACGCAGGAACAACTTGAGCCATGGCAAGTGGGAGAGGGCGTCAGGTCTGATGGAAGTTGTTATTCTTAGCCCTGTCACTGAACACTTGCATCCCTCCCCAGCTCAGCCCCTGCCCTGCCTGTCACCCTCCCCTCGGGCAGAGCCGAACCTGAGGCCAGTCTAATCCCCCATCTGTGGAGAGGGAGGGGAGGCAGCAGGGGATTGCTGCCCAGCATTGAAAAGGAGCAGAAAATGGGATTTATTTTTGCCGCCCCCACCCCCCACCCAGACCCTGCCCCCAGCTGCTCAGAGAGCAGTTGTGTGAGGAACAAGTGGGGGTTGAAGGAGGGGATTTGCATTTGAAAATACTTGTTGGTTGGCCTGAAACATTGGGTGCCACTGCTGATCCGGTTCTCTGTGTGCACACGTGTGTGCATATGTGTGTGTGTGTAGGGTGTGGGGAGGTGGGGCTGTGGGTGAGAAGACACTGGGGAAGTGGACTCTGGGCTTTCCGGAGAGACTTTGTACCCCTTTCTTGCTTTGGAGCCGGAACCAGCCATAATAGATCAGACCCAAGCTCAGCTTCTTTTTTTGAGACAGAGTCTCGCTCTGTAGCCCAGGCTGGAGTGCAGTGGCGCCATCTCGGTTCACTGCAACCTGTGCCTCCCGGGTTCAAGCAATTCTCTGGTCTCAGCTTCCTGAGTAGCTGGGATTACAGGCGTCCACCACCCCTGGCTGATTTTTGTATTTTTAGTAGAGAGAGGGGTTTCACCATGTTGGCCAGGCTGGTCTCGAACTCCTGACCTCAAGTGAATCGCTGAGAGAGAGACTGGGCCTCCCAAAGTGCTGGGCTTACAGGTGTGAGCCACCTAGTCCGGCCCCAAGCTCAGTTTCTGTTTGGCCTCAGGAACCACCAACTCCTAGACCTCTCTCTGCCACCCAGGCCACCTGTAGGCCTTCACACCTTATGTCCAGCTGCCAGGAGTAGAAGGGAGGGAGTTCTACCCCAGGAAGTCACATGGACATCTCAACCCCAAGGTGCTTGGTCTTTTTCTCCAAACCTCTCCTCCTCCCTGGTGTCCCTAAGTTGGAAGCTTCAGACAACCCCCACTTCTTGCTTGCCCCCAACCTTTCTGGTTTGCCTCAGAAGGTGCCCTGAAGGTGTCCTCTTGTCCCCGCTCCCATGAACCCAGCCCCAGCAGGCCCCTCTTCGGCTGTCGCCAGGACCATTGCAGGAGCTGTTGGCTGCTCTCCTCACCCTCCGTCTCTCTTCCTGCCCATCCCTTCTCCCGACAGCTGCCAGTGACTTATTAAAAAGCCAAAATAAATAAAAGCGGACAGTGTCACTCTCCTGCTCAAAACACCCCCCAGGCAGCCGCAGATAGAGTCTAGAGCCCTAGGGTGCCACACCCGGGCCCCCGTTCTGTCCCATGTCCCTCCCACCACTCTCTCTCTGAGCCCTTCCCTTCCTCTCTGCTGGCTCTTTAGCCTGAAATAGCTTTTTCCTCTCCTTCACCTTAAGTGGATTTGGAATCCAATGTAGATATCATCGCCACTTCTGAAAACTCCTGCCTACCCCCATGTACCTCCGTGAGAATCGTTTTTAATCTTTTTACTCTCCAGGGTGTGCACAAACTTCTTGGGAGCTGGGTGCAGTGACACAGGCCTGTAGTCCCAGCTACTCAGGAGGCTGATCGCTTGAGCCCAAGAGTTCAAGACTAGCTTGGACAACATAGTGACACCCTGTTCCTGGAAAAAAAAAAAAAAAGAGTTTCCTGGACGTGGAACCTCTCACCTCAGCAGGGAGAGGAGCTGTGGAGGGAGCATGGGGCTGAGACCCTCCAAGTCCCTCCATGGGAACAGCGCACCTGCATCTGTGCCTAAGCCTCAGAGAGACTCCCCAGGGCCTTGGCAGTCCATTCCATTGTTCCCCCATCCAATACAGAGAGCCCACTGGAAGTCCTCCCTGCTGTCTCATTCTGATACCTCTTATTGCAAGCGCAGCCCACTCAACTCTTTAGGAGGTTGAAAAAAAAGTAACAAAAACCCCTCCACCGAAATCTGAAATGCCGCACAGTGCTCAGACAAAGACCCCTTTCTGCACAGCTCCACTCCCTCCTACACCTCTCTCCCCCTCCCCACCCCGCTTCCTTACTGCAGGCTAAATTGGCAGCGGGGAGGTTTTGAGTCAACAAATGCAGTGGGTTGGGGAAGGGAGCCCTGAAGGGGATTCCTGTCTGGGAAACATTTGCTGACAGCAGTTACTATGACAAGGAAGGCCTGCAACAGAACCCAGCAGCCCCTGCCTCCTGCCTGCTGCCCCTCCCAATTCTATCTCTCCTTGCCCATCCCCCTCCCAACCAGTTCATTCACTGACTCATCCATTCCATCATTTACTCAACTCAACAATCTTTAGACACTTACCATGCCTCCAGCACCCGCTTGGCATTTCATGTTTATTCTTCCACTCTGTCCTCACCACAACCCACGAAGTTATCTGTTGTTTTCCCTTTTGAAAAAGTAGAAAGCTGAAACCCAGTATACTGAAGTGACTTGCCCGGGGTGCTGCAGATGATAGGAGGCAGAGCTGGGATTCGCACCCAGGACTCTCTGGCTTTCCAGATCAGTGTGGGGGTTTCTGACCTGTGTCAGGAAAGCAGGTGCCAGGTGATGAGCACTGTACAGGCTGAAACTTCGCCGTCTTTGGCTCTGCATCACTAAAACTGTGCCCAGCACCCACACACAGGAGGCACTCAGTACACACTTGTGCCATAAATTCAGCACACATGAGCTCAGTATACACATGTGCTTTTTGATGGGAGGGCAAGAGTCAGCAAAGGTGGGACTCCTGAGAAGAGCGGGCCTTCCTTTTTGGAAGCAGCTGTACCTGGGTTCTGCAATCCAGGCACTCAAGGGCATTGATAAAGTGCCTACTGTGTGCCGGGCACTGTGTTAGGACCTCTGAGTACAAATATTTAAAACATAGATTTGTACTTTGCCCTAAAGGAGGTCTTCGTTTAGTGGAGGAGGCAGACATATAAACAGATGGAGTTAGCAGTGCTGCAGAAATAAGTACCAAGTGCCATGGGGTTCCAGGTGGAGCATGGACCTAAATCTGAGAAGCAAAACAAGAAAGCCTTTATAAGACAACGTAAAAAAAAAATCTCCGTGACCTCAGGGTAGGGAAAGATTTCTTAAACAACATGCAAAAATAACACTAACCATAAAGGAAAAGATTGACAAATTTGGGTGCGTTAAAATGAAGAAGCTGTGTTCTTCAAAAGACAACATGAAGAGAGTAAAAGGGAAGCCACAGAGCAGGAAAAGGTTTCACAACATACGCAACCGACAAAGGGCTCAGCTCCAGAATGTGTAAAGAACCCCCACAAACAAGTATGAAGACTGGCAACTCAATGGAAAAACTGGATCAAATACATTAACATGCAAAAATCCAAGTGGCTATAAATATATGAGGTGTGCAACCTTATCAGGAATCAAAGAAATGCAAATTAAAATCCCAAGGAGATTCTACTACATACCCTCCAGATTAGCAAAAATGTAAAAGTCTGATAAAATGAAGGGCTGGTGAAGATCTGGACCAGGAGTTCTCAAACATCTCTTCAGAAGAACCAGTCAGCATCTAAGCAGTCAAGTCAGACGTGTGTACTCCAGAAGTGAATCGTGTGCAAGAATATTCACAGCAGGCATTATTCATGAAGGCCCCAAACTGGAACCAGTGAATATCCAACAGCTGTGGGCTGGATAAACTGAGTACAGAGAAACAGAATGAAGAGCACAGCTAATTCTGTCTGAGGGGCTGGGGTGTCTGGGAAGGTGACATTGGAATTAGCTCTTGGAGGAAGAATAGTTTCCCAGTCAAGGAAGCAGGAGACAGGGTATCCCATCCAGAGGGTTTAGCAGATGCATGATCATGGGGTTAAGAGCAGTTCTATCTCATCCAGGAGGCAGCTGAATTAGGGGCTAGCAGGGAGAGAGGCAGGGAAGGTGAGCAGAGAGAGGCTGGAGATGTTGGAATGTGAAGGCCTCTGTGGGCCACTGAAGGAAATGTGGCTTAAATACGAAAGTGAGAGATAGTCAGAAGTAAGGAGCAGTTAGAGGCTATTGCAAAAGATGATGCACCAGAAAAAAAAATCGTAGCAGTGTGGCAGAAGAGAGAGGGTGCATTTGGGAACTATGTCTGCGACAGAGTACATAGAATGTTGTGTGGGGTGTTGGGAGGGGTCAGGATGGAGCTGAGGCAACTCCCAGGTCTCTGGCTGGCCGGCTGGGTGGATGGTGATGCTCTAACTCAACATCCAGAGACCGTGGACGTGGAGGTTTGAGGCAAGAGCTAAGAGGACTAGTTGGGGACATGCTGCTTTGGTGGTGCCTACAGTATACATAGGCAAACATCCAAGTTCACCAAGATGTAGAGCCTGGACATGAGTCACAGATATCAGAGTTACCAGAGCAAGAAGCCATGGGTTTAGATGAGAATATCGGGGGTGCAGCAGCAGGGCAAGACCAGAATTGGAGCCCTGGGAAATACAACATAGAGGTAGCGGGTAGAGGCGAAGCAGGGGAGAGACAGGGAAGGGATGATGGAAAAGAAGAGAAGGTCCGGAAGAGAGGGTGGTGCCGCAGCAGCTAAGGGAGGAGCAAGTTGCACCAGGGCTGGGTGGTCTGTGAGCGAAAACTAGGTCTTGGAAAGAGGGGGGATTGGGTCTGTGGTAAGCAAGGAAGAGGAGGAGAGGGTAGTTGAAGGAGTTCTGAGAATCTCCATTTTCTCTGTCAATTACACGTGAGGGAGGGGACAGGCCGGAAGCCTGAAAGGATGGTAAGGTTCAGAACAGGAGCTGATCACCAGCAGCCCAGGGGCTGAAGGGGCAGGCTGAAGTCAGGGACCATAAATCTGGAGTGGCACTAGTTTACACGGTTGAGTGGTTTTCCTATGCCTTCTAGTAGCCTGGGAATCGCAATGGACAAAGCAGATGACTGGAGTCCTCCAGGGCTGGGAAAGGCAGGGCAAGGGGGTGTGGGAATCGAGGGTGCCGGGACAATGAATGATGTGGGCAATCACAGGCAGGTCAAGAGGGGAGAAAGTAGAGCCAGGAAGGAGTGGATGCGCTGGCAGAAGGCCTTGTCCAAAGCCGGCACTCCAGCACCGGAGCTCCAACGAATGAGACATAACGGGGGAACTGGAGAATCTCTGCGAATGGAGACCAGGTTTTATGGAAAGGAGGGAAAAAGTTGTGGCCCAAGATGGGGGTGCTGGGGTTTAAGATTTCATCAGAGACATTTCAGGTGATATGTGGGTGGCAGAAGTGGAGAGAAGGTCGTTGGAGAAGGGGAGATGGGGAGCCAAGGGTGAGGGTGTTGGGAAGTCCATGTGGATGTTCAGGTTCCCCAGGCTGACAGCAGGAGGTGGGAGATAGAGGAAGACCCTGAACCAGGTGCCCGAGTCCTCAAAAGATGTTGGGTGACCTCTGGGTGGATGGGTGATCTCAGCCAGGTTGGGTGAGGGCTGTGTGGCTGGGCTGGATGGTGGCAACCTGGAGGTCTGATTTTGAGTGGGAGAGGAATTGTCATGGACTGGGTGGCAGAGGGAGGTGGAAGAATGCTGACTCTTTGGCCTGGCCAGGTGCCACCTCCAGAAAGCTCGTCTGATCACTCTCTTCTTGACCTTCATTGTTCTTTGAGCCTGAAAGACTCCATTTAACCCATGAGTATCCACAGCCCCAATATTTGCTTCTCTCCTCTCGAGATCCCTGGGCTGAAACCCCATGGGTGGATTGTGGCTTCCGTGTATTGTGGTCACAGTATATTCTGAGAAATGGGCCATGGACACAGGACAAAGAGGCCTTGACTGCAGCTTGGGTTAGTGAACGTATGGGCTGCTCTGGGCCAAGCCACACCATCTGCTTTAGGCCCAGCAGGCTGGGCTCCTCCAGCCCTACCCCATCTCCCTGGGACATGTGGAGCTTTTCTACCCTTCATTTTGCACGTGGAAAATTAAGCCAATAAAAGCCTCAAGAATATTAAGTCATGAGCTGAGACCTGATGGCATCTGGAACCCTGTCTGTAATACCTGATTCCCTTCACCGGCTATCAAAACCTTGCTCGGCCTTCAAGGCCCAATCAAGGGAGCCTCATCTTCTTCCTGATCTTCCCTTCTCCATGTCAATTACTTTGCTGGCTAGATTCTTGGTCCTTCCATTTGGCATTTGTTTCCACCCATCTTAAAGTTGGTTGCTAAGAATCCGTGTTTTCTATAAGACTTTTTTTGTTTTGTTTTTTGAGGCAGAGTCTCGTTCTGTCACCAGGCTGGAGTGCAGTGGTGCTATCTCGGCTCACTGCAACCTCTGCCTCCCGGATTCAAGCGATTCTCCTGCCTCAGCTTCCCGAGTAGCTGGGATTACAGGCACGGGCCACCACGCCCAGCTGATTTTTGTATTTTTAGTAGAGACGGGGTTTCACCATGTTGGCCATGATGGTCTTGATCTCTTGACTTTGTGATCCGCCCGCCTCGGCCTCCCAAAGTG
Source organism: Piliocolobus tephrosceles (assembly GCF_002776525.5). Lineage (NCBI taxonomy): Eukaryota > Metazoa > Chordata > Mammalia > Primates > Cercopithecidae > Piliocolobus > Piliocolobus tephrosceles. Next base: position 102,148,403 of record NC_045435.1, on the reverse strand, counting down.
CTGGGATTACAGGTGTGAGCCACCGTGCCCGGCCAAGACTTCGTTTTTTTAATGAAGGGGAGTCGGGGGTTGGAGATACTAACCATCATCCTCTGTGTGACGCTATCTATAAGACTTCATTCTTGAAGCCAGTGCCTCCGAAGGGGCCATGGGTACAAATAAGACATGGTTCTTTGGAGAGGAGCTCACGTTCTGAGCGTAGTGTTGCTTGTGTTGTGGATTCGAACTGATTCTTGGATCTCCAGGGCTAGGATTTGCAAATTGAAGACCAGTGGATCCTGGGGCAGGTTGCGGGGAGTGAGAATACCCTGAAGCCTCTTGGAGAAATTACAGAGGCCAAAATTACACAGGCCGCACCTAGGGATTCTGATATGATAGGTGAGGGGTGGGAGGAAGGGTCAGGACCTCTGAATTTGTAGAAACTTCTCGTGGTTCTGAATCTTCTGGTCAAGAACCATGATTTGGGGCAATACAGTGAAGTGTTCTGTGGGACTAACAAAGTAGTAAAAGAAAAGCTGAACTCACTGCCATGTGCTGGGTATGCAAATGACTGTCACTTATGAGTCCTCCTCACAACCCAAAACCAATTACTGCAAAGCACAATAGCAATTGGGCCTGCCATTAAAAGGTGCAGGTCAGTTTTTGTAGGTGATGTTAGATTTTACTGTAAGCATCTCAGTACTGGCTGTCGTTCAAGGCGTGAGTGCTAATCACAGTAATAAGAAACCTTGGTGTGCTTTGAGACTCTCTGTCTCTCTTTCTTTCTCAATCTGTCTTTGAATCTTCCAGTTTCTAGAGCTAGATATCCAGAAATAAGAAACCTAATGCATGCTGAGCACCTATCATGTCCGGAACTTGGAGTATTTATCTTATTTGATCTCTACGACTTCCCCATGATGAAGAGCTGTGTGCAGAAAAAAATGGTTCAGAGCAGTGGCCTCCACTGACTTTGCTTCAGGTCCTGGCCCTGCAGCTCACTACTGCAGATTTGGGACAGTCTAACCTTCACAGCATCAAGGTGCTTATCTGTGAGATGGAGCTACGATGATGTACCCTATCACCCACAGGGTAGATGTGTGATACATTGCAGCTCTTTATTGCCATCATCCCGTTTTGTAGATGAACACACCGAAGCCCAGTTGTAAGCAGCTGTAGGTATTTGCACTCAGGTGGGCTGGACGCTCCATGCTGTTTCCCCCAGCGCTCCACCTCCAGGCAGCCTGGCCTTGCCTGGGGAGCATGTGCCACGGGACCCTGGCAGAGGCTGTAACTATTTCCAGGGATGTAGATCTCCAATGGGGTTGGGGGATGGGGGTGTGGGGGAGCACCTGTGGCCATTAGGAACTACTTTTATGAGCCTGTTACACCAACTGGCCCCCTCCCCCAGGTCTGCAGCACATTGAATCTCTTCCTGTTTGCTCCCAAGCAGATGGTGCCGGAATCTCTCTACACCAACTCCCATTCATAAATCACAGCCATTCCCCGGGTGTTGGAGCAACCATTCTAATTACGGTGGGGGAAGTGTGCGCGCAAGTGTGTGCGTGTGTGCGCACGCGCAGGTGTGCGCGTGAGTGAAGGGACATAGACAGAGGCTCTGAACGGGAGATACCACCTCTTCTGCATCGCAGGTGCTGCCGCCTCCCTCGGCAGCCCTCCCAGCCCCCATGCTTCACAGAGGGAAGCCTGGGGGTCCTAGGCCTGGGGAGGGAGTCCTGGTGGGAGTGTTTCCTGCTAGTGTGACACCGCCACCCCCCTCAAGTGGCCTTAGGACGAGGCAGCCATTCTTGACCCCACACTTTCAGGCCCCAGGCTTTCTGTGTAATGGTAGGGGGAGGGGAGGCCACTATTAACAGAGCCCCTGGTGTGTCCCAAGCCCTCTGATGGGGACTTGAGGGGTTGTAAGGGGAGGGGTTGGGAGATAGGATCGGAGACCTGGTCACAATCTGGTCAACTCTTATCTGCTGGAGGTGAGAGAGAGTGGAGGGGCGGAGAAGAGAATGACAGGCTTGAAGAAAGCCAGGCTGGGGGACCCTTGCTGGGCACCTCCACTCCCCAACTCCAGAGCTCTCTGGGTCCCTTATCTAAGGCCCCTGGGCTGTATGTGTGAGCATTATTTTCACACATATTCATCTACCTCAGTGTGCAAGTGAATGCGGATTTGGGTGTGAATCTGGGGATATTGTGCTTGTGAATACAAGCAGTTTGTAAGCTGGGAATCCCTGCGTGCACTGTTCACACGTGTGTGCGAGCCTGTGGGCTCCTGTGTGTGGGGGGATAGGGGTTTGGTTGTGTGAGTTTGGGTGTATATAGAGTGCCTTTGGGGTGTGTGTGTTGGAGCCTGGGAAAGCAGGCATGAGATGCATCTGCAAAGCAAGATGGAGTCATGCTTTCTTGCCCAGGCTGGAGTGTAGTGCAATGGGACGATCTCGGCTCACTGCAACCTCCGCCTCCTGGGTTCAAGCGATTCTCATCCCTCAGCTTCCCGAGTAGCTGGGATTACAAGTGAGCACCAGCACTGCCATGCCTGGCTAATTTTTGTATTATTAGTAGAGATGGGGTTTCACCATGTTGGCCAGGTTGGTCTAGAACTCATGACCTCAGGTGATCCACCCACCCTGACCTTCCAAAGTGCTGGGATTACAGGTGTGAGCCACCATGCCAGGTCCGTCGCCTCTCTTTTTGTTAATCTCCTGTAAGTGTGATTCTTCCCAGTCCCCTTCTTCTCCAGAATCTACTCTTCAGGGAGTCCTCCTTCTTCCCCTGCTCCAGAGGATCCAATACTTCGCCTGTCCATGTCCTCTTACCTGCCTGAGTCCTCCCTCCCCATTAGGTGGCAAACTGAGAGGGGCAGAGTTCGGCCACTGTGACAGATGCTGCCGAGAGGGGACATTTTTACTTCCCTTGCCCCTCCCTCCCCACAGCTCTCCATAACCCCCAGCACTTCCCTAAGCAGCTCTAAGCTATCCCCAGGGGAAACAGCAGGCCCTTGAGAATAAGAGCTCCCCACTTGCTGGCTGTTTCTCTAGCTACAAGTCATTGTGGTTGTCTGAGACTCAATTTCATCATCTGTAAAATGGGGTTAAAATACCTGTCCTGCCTACCTCACAGAATTATTGCAGAAATCAAGGGAGGTGATGCATAGGAAAGTAGCTGGACCTGGTAAAAGACTATCAACATGTGCCAGACATTGTTATTAAATATTTCTGGGGGCCGGGTGCAGTGGCTCATGCCTGTGGTCCCAGCACTTTGGGAGGCCGAGGTGGACGGATCACCTGAGGTCAGAAGCTCGAGACCATCCTGGCCTACAGGGGGAAACCCCGTCTCTACTAAGAATACAAAAAATAGCCGTGTGTGGTGGTGTGTGCCCGTAATCTCAGCTACTTGGGAAGCTGAGGCAGGAGAATCACTTGAACCTGGGAGGTGGAGGTTGCAGTGAGCCCAGATCGCACCATTGCACTCCAGCCTGGGGGATGGAGCGAGACTGTGTCTCAAAAATAAAAATAAAAATAAATTTCTGGGTTTTCTTTTAACTGACCAACACTATATCCATTTTAAAGATAGACTGAGCACCCTGGAGAAACTTGACCCTGTGTTGCTCCCGTGACTTTTTGCCTGGATCCCAGCCCCCAACCACCCGTCTCTCCCTCCTGTCAATTAGCAAAGGAGAGCCCAGGGCTTCCACCAGGCCTTCCACCTGCCCCACCCTACCTGCTCTGACCATTTTTAAGCATTCTTCAGGCACCCGCTGCAAGGGCACCTCTCCTGGGGAAATACCCCTGATCCCCAACAGAGTTGGAGTCTCCTGCTCTGGGCCTCTGGGCTCACACCTCCTGGCAGCTCTTATCAGGCTGCTTGGTAATTGTTTGTTTTTCCAACACTGTTTCACAATTACTGTGCAATTTACAAACTTGACAATTCAGTGTGATCCAGCTACTGCAGAGGTGCCACCCAGGTGCTGATTCCTGCAGGGCCAGCCCTTCTAAGGAAGAAAGTACCACCCTCAGCCCTTACTTCTGCCCACCCCACCCCAGGGCCTACACCAGAACCTGGCTGGAGGAGGCCCTTGGTAAATGTTTATCGACTGAAGGAACACGTGAATGAGGGATGGAGTGGAGGCTCTGGGAACAAGACAGAGGGGAAGAGATGCTTCTTGTTAACATCTCTTCATAAAAGCGAGTGAGTTCCTACATCCAGCTGGTGTCTGAATTGGGGCCAATCATAAAACCAGGAGGCCCCTGAGGCTGAGGGCAGCTGGCTGGCCAGTGGGCTTTATAAGGAGGTTTTATGGACTCAGCTGAGATGTGGTGATGAGAAGCCAAACTTTAAACATCCTCTTAAAGTTTGTTTTCACTCCCTCAGGGCTTCTAGCTGAACAAGATTGAGGAGAAGGCCTTTTGAGGCACCAGTGGAGGGATGACGAGATAGCACCATCCACATGGAGGAAAAGGAAGTAGGCGGGACTTGCAGCAGGAGGAGTGCAAGTTAGGCACGAGGAAGGACTTCCTTCTGGGCTTGGGATGCAGCAGGCAGTTATGTGGAGAGGGGAAGAGATAGGCTGACTTCTTCCCCCTATTATTCGGCCACCTAATGGGATCATGTTCACTTCCTGCAGCCTCCCCTGGTCTATTTTTTTTTGTTTTTTTGGGGGGTTTTGTTGTTGTTGTTGTTGCTGTTGTTTTGAGATGGAGTCTTGCTCTGTCGCCCAGGCTGGAGTGCAGTGGTGTAATCTCGGCTCACTGCAACCTCCGCCTCCCAGGTTCCAGCGATTCTCCTGCCTCAGCCTCTGGAGTAGCTGGGACTACAGGCGAACACCACCATACCCAGCTAATTTTTGTACTTTTAGGAGAGACAGGGTTTCACCATATTGGTCAGGCTGGTCTTGAACTCCTGACCTTGCAATCCACCCACCTCAGCCTCCCAAAGTACTGGGATTACAGGCGTGAGCCACTGCGCCCGGCCTGGTCTGTGTTTTGAGAGGGCCACCACCTCTGCTCCCCATCTCAATCTGCTCTCTCCTGACTTCTTGCCTGTTCTTGGCCAGGTAGAATCTCCAGAAGGAAGGAGAAGGGAAGGAAGAGCTGAGGGCAGTACCATGATCTGCTCAGGAGCTGGAAGCCCAAAGCTGACCCAGGCCAGCCAGGCCTGTGAGTCCAGGGTCCCATGGTTTAAGATGTGAAGATTTTTCTCTAGCTTCCCTACTTGCGCCGTGTGTGGAAAGGAGAAAAACAACCAGCCTAAGGAACTGAAGAAAGTGCCAAGAAGAGAGTTGGAGCTGAAAAAGGCCCAAGAGACAAGAAGAAAGAAAAAATCAAAGAAAGAGAAAGTGAAAAAGAAATGCAAGAGGGAATTAACATACACGGGGTGCAGACATTAACATCCATGGGGCCTCTGAGGCAGATCTCAGCAATCCTCGCCACCCTTCCAGGGAGTGTTACTATTTTAAGGATGGTGTGCTGGGAGCAGCGGCTCATGCCTGTAATCCCAGCACTTTGGGAGGCTGAGGCGTGCAGATCACTTGAGGCCAGGAGTTCGAGACCAGCCTGGCCAACATGGTGAAACCCCATCTCTATTAAAAATACAAAATTAGTTGGGCATGGTGGCACATGCTTGTAGTCCCAGCTAGTTGGGAGGCTGAGGCAGAGAATGGCTTGAACCCGGGAGATGGAGGTTGCAGTGAGCCAAGATTAGGACACCGCACTCCAGCCTGGGTGACAGAGCAAGATAGTCTCAAAAAAAAAAAAAAAAAAAAAACAAATGGGGATCCCTGGCTCAGAGGTCTCACATGGCTTGCCTGAGGGTTCCCCAGCTGGTGAAAGGGGCAGCTGAGCCTTGGACCCAGCACCATCTTATTCCAGCCCAGAGCAGGTTCTAGGCCTTGGAAAACACAGTTTTCACGCATCCAGGTGCAGAAGCCTGGCTTGGTTCTATCTTCTGCGAGCTCTAATAGGCTGGGATGCTTCCAACCCCTGCGATCTTGCAGCTGGCCTGTAGCCTCCAGATCCCCCTGGCTGGCCTGTGTCTGCTCTCTGAGGCTGGGCTTGTGGCTGGCCTGCCTGCTGGGAGGATTGATGGCTCTTCTCTGGGGAACTGAGAAGCTGGAACCCAATTAAAAGTTTTTCAACTCAGGCCAGAGACCTTGGCTAGAGAGGATGCCCTTTGCCTTGGAAGCCTCTAGTTCAAGCAGGATTCAGCCCCTGGGTTCACAGATCCTGTCTGCTGAGAGTGGTCAAAACCACTCCGCACTCTCCTTGTGGCCTGCTCCCCACAGGGCCTTTCACCAGAGAGACCAGGGATGGGAACCTCGTCTGTCTATACATAACTGTATGTGTTGGGCGCTGCCCCTCCTCTTCCCTGGACTTGGCCTCAGGGGTCAGCATGACCAAGCCCCTTCTTTTTTTTTTTTTTTTGATACAGAGTTTCGCTCTTCTTGCCCAGGCTAGAGTACAATGGCATGATCTTGGCTCACTGCAACCTCCGCCTCCCAGGTTCAAGTGATTCTCCTGCCTCAGCCTCCCAAGTAGTAGCTGAGACTACAGGTGTGCACCACCACACCCAGCTAATTTTGTATTTTTAGTACAGACGGGGTTTCACCATGTTGGTCAGGCTGGTCTTAAACTCTTGACCTCAAGTGATCCGCCTGCCTCGGCCTTCCAAAGTGCTGAGATTAGAGGCGTGAGCCACTGCGCCCAGCCAAAGCATCATCAACAGCCTTCCCATCAGAGAAACTGAACCTGGTCTCCCGCGCCACAGGCAGGAATACTCACCACTATACTAACAAGAACGGCCTATCCAGGCCCTTCTTGATTCGGGGCAGGGGAAGGGGAAAGAGGACAGGGAAAGAACATTGAGCACCTAGCATGTGCCAGGGCTCTCCATGCGTTAGCACATTTAATCCTCAAGCAACCCCACAGGGCGGGTTATGATCTTCACTTTATAAGTGACAGGCATGAAGCTCAGAGAGGTTAAAGACCTCACAGAGGCCCACACAGCCGCTCAGCACTGGAGCAGCTAGACAAACTCAGGTCTGCCGAACTGCCAGCCCTGTTGTCTCGCTCTGGGAAATGGGACTTGCCCATCCCTCCAGAACTTCCAAGCCCGGGGCGTTCTCAGGCACACTGCATGTGTGCGCGTGGTCTCTAGGGCCCCAGGCCTCCCAATGCTAACAAACACCCTTCAGGCGTTTCCGGATACTTCCCACCCCAGCTCCAGGGACCTTGGGAAAACTGGGTTGCCTTTGAAGGGGCCCCCCAGACCCATCAGCATCTCTACTATTTCACACTTTCCCTTTAGGATCATCAGATGAGGAACAGCTGGGCCTGCAGATTTATTAGCGTTTTGCAAGTGATTCCATCCGCTCTTCCAGTCCCAACTAAACCCTGCCCCCGCTCCTATTAGAAGCCCCTGGAAAGCAAAGGGGTTCTTTTGTCAGTGCCCCAAGCCCACTTAGCCGGTGTGATTTTTGCCTCTCCCACTCCTCACAGCAATTGGGAGCCAGTTATATATCTCCCCAGAAACCAGGGACCAAGAGAAAAAAAGGAAGAAAGAAAGAAAAGGAAGGAAAAAAGGCAAGGCAAGGCAAGGCGCAGTGGCTCATGCCTGTAATTCCAGCACTTTGGAGAGCCAAGACAGGCAGATCACCTGAGGTCGAGAGTTCAAGACCAGTCTGGGCAACATGGTGAAACCTCGTCTCTACTAATAATACAAAAATTAGCCGAACATGGTGGCGGGTGCCTGTAATCCTAGCTACTTGGGAGGCTGAGGCAGGAGAATCGCTTGAGCCAGAGAGGTGGAGGTTGTAGCAAGCCAAGATCGTGCCACTGTACTCCAGCCTAGGCGACAGAGCGAGACTCTGTCTCAAAAAAAAAAAAAAAAAAAAAAAAAAAAAAGGAATAAAAAGGTTAGTTTTATCTTCCCTTTCAGTAAACAAAGTATAGGAAACCTCTGGCTGGAGGGACAGAAGACCCAGATTTTCTTCCTGGTTCTACCAGCTGTGGGTCTGGAGGCAAGTCATGAAATCTCTCAAGGCCTCAGTTTCCATCTGTGAAATGGGGGATGGTGTCTACCCTGAGCGCCTCACAGCGGGGATGTGAGCATCAAAGCCAGCACTTTGTGCTTTTCAAAGGCCTGTCCCCGTCCTCTCTTCCTCACCGTCCTGCACACAGAAACGTCAGGTGCATGTGCTAACATGAGATGGGTCATCTAGATGGGTCATCTAGATCTAACCTAGATGACCCACCCTCATACACACTGCAAATAGGGAGTTTTCCCACTAACGAGCCTTCAGAAACATTGAGTTTTTTCATCTTTGTTTTTCAGGGGTCACCCACTCACCTACACCTGTGTGATGTGCATGTGTGGGAGCTTGTGACAGTCACACAGTCATGACATGAAGAGAGCCATGGGGAGGAGGCACAGGAAGTGGTGGGTGCTGGGGCACAATATGACATTCAGCACCAAACAAGGCACAAAAGGTTCCTGGCCACCCGTGTGGTCAGAGTTCCACTGTGTGACCCGTTGTCACAGGTGCCACCTACAAGGGCCAGGTAAAGCCTTCATGGTGTTGGGCAGAGGCATGGACCGATGGTGATAATTTAATAATAAATCACTATTAGTTATTTTAATTGTTAAAGTACATTAATATTTGGTTAACTATGAAACTACTAATGATGACATTTATGAATTAATGGCTTGGGATGATTGTGATGGTCACCGCAATAATATTACACTGAAGGAATTTTTTGTGTGCCAGTAGACTAATTAGAAAGCATTTGAGGTATGTAATTGTGATTGCAGGACTGATGTATAGTGGAAAACAAAACATAAGCATGCAGGTGTCAAAATGCCAACTGTTAGCCTTGACCTCCGTGCTTGGCTGAAGGACTGTCTGTCACAAAGTGGCTTTGTACAGCAATGACCCAGCCTCCAGAGCCCTCACAGCTGAGGGCCGTAGACACTATGGACCTGCAGGAGGGAGCCTTGAGAGGGACGCTGAGAGAGGCTGGATGCAGCACCTCCGGGGAGCAAGGCCAGAGGGACAAACCAGCAGAGGGTGGAGCGATGAGGGACAGGGTGAGAAGCACGCAGAGAGTTGGCAGCAGAAAAGCCCTCATGAGCCGGTGCCAATCACAAAGCCAGGCATTGCAGTGTAACTACCAGGTATTGAAGAAATAGAAATAGGGTCGCTAGGTCCCTGGCAACATGGGCAGAGAGAGAAAATAGAAACTGACGCCATGGAGAGGCAATTGAGCCCAGATGAGCATGCAGGCTCACCTACCCCTGCCGGGAGCAGCAGGGATGGGCCATGAGAACCAGAAAGACAACCATGCTGCACACCTGTAATTAGGCAAAATGCTTACTTTAGTCGTTTGATAAAGTTGTAGTTGATTTTTCCTGTGATTTGGTTATTTACCAGGATTTTGGTAATTTCTTTGTTTTAAAGATGCCCCTGAAGAACCTCAAGCAGGATGGATCTGCCTAAACTTCCAAGTGTCCAGGCAGAACCATTCACATGGTGGAGTCCAGAAAGGTACATCCTGCCCAGTTGATCCTGACCACCTTGCTGCATTCAGAACTCCCCATAGTGATGAGCAGCCCACTTTATAAAGACTAGGAAGAAGCCCTGCTGTCTTCCCGTACTGGGCAGAGAAGCAGGGCCACCTTACAGAATTGGATCAGCTGCTCCAGCCAAGAAAGAGCTCACCACATCTGTCCCTGAGCCAAGAGATCAGTCTGGAGCAGTGGCCTCCACCCTCCCACACTGGAGGAGGCTTCCTGATGGAGGCTGGGGCCTTCACGAGTTGTTTCAGTCTGCTTTGAATTCTGCAAAGATCTAGTTTGTCCAGGCCCTTAATCAACTACAATGGCAGTCACCTTGAATGTAAGGGGAGCTGCAGTTAGACTGGATTGGAAGTAAAAGAGTATTTTCAAATACTCAGGCATTTCCTTATGGGGAAGGGGTTGTGGGGAGGGGTTCACACTCTTCTTGGCTTGAATCCCCAGAAACCTAATGGAAGGCCTAACGCCGTCTTTTTGCAATCGTGCTGACCACATGGTGTTGGGAAGAAGTTACATTAAAGAGTTAGCTAGTCTGTGTTATAAAATAGGAAAATTCCAGCAACCCCAAACTCTCACAGTGCCCGAGTTCCAGCTCCCACAAAGCCTGAACGTGGCACCCTCCTAGTAGGCAGCCTGCTGTGGGGATGGGCACACAGTAGGTCTCACAAGCAGCTGTACCTTTACATCTCGCTCCTGCTGTGGGCAAAAAACACTTAAGATTATTATAACAGGTCGAGTCTCACTTGCAGATTTGTTTAACCTCACACCATATTGGATATGAATTCCTCACTCAAAATAACGGTCACTCATTTTCCCCTGCCTTGAAACAACAAGCACTTCATTCGCCCCAGCTGGCAGCGCCCTGCAGACTGGCTAACTGGCTCTCATGAGCTGAAACGTGCTGCGGCTTGTTCCTGCTCCATCTCTCCTCCTTCTCAGCTTTTCTACAAGCCACATGCAAAAATATGGCCCATTACTCCATTATCATATTTCGTATGAAATTAGGTATTGCAGGTCTCATGTCATTCAATTAGCTTGGCACAGGCTGAGGGCATGACTCAGAGGCACTCCCAGTTTCACCTCTTCCTAGTCATGGGCTCCTCCTTTATCCTGACCCCAGGGAGACCCTGTTGTGCCAAGACATCCTTCTTCTTCCTGAGGCTTAGGTCAAAGGACACTCTTCGGCCCCTTTGATCCAGAACAAAGGACCTTTTCTGATCAGGCTCAGTTCCACTCCCTTGAACCCCAACTCTCTGTGTCTCCTACAAGCACCCAGATGAATGCCCTCCACTTGCCTCCCTTATGGTGAAGCCCACAGCCCTGCAAACCAGCCCTGTGCCTACCCTGGCCCTGGCCACTTTCTCCTTCTTCTCCCTGTCACCAGACTAATGGTTTCTCTAAAAAGCCTCAGCCCTCCAGGCTGCAGTGTCAGCAGCTCTGGGTGGCCCAGGACATACTTCCTCCAGGTACACACAAGTGTGCTGAAAATCCTGGTTCCACCCACACATCCTGGCCTGGTAGCCTCCCCCGTTCCACTTTGCAGCCTTCACATTCTCAACGCCCACATGTACATTTCATCACAGTCAAACCCAGGCTCTCTGCAATCCCGCCATCAATCCACAGTGATGTTTTTGGCTATACCTCCTGCCCCTGGAAATGATTTCCCGTCACTCCTGAGGCAGATACCCATGTGCCTCCTTCTCTTCCCTGCACACTTTCCCTTCTGTGCATAACTGCCCTAAGAAGGGCCAGAAAATGCATTTAGGGTCCATTTGCTCTTTCAGCAAAGTTGTCTGAGTACCTACTATGCATAAGACCAGATTCCTTACCTTCAGGATCTATATAACCTAGGAGGAGAGGTGAGGAAAAAAAAAACACAACTCATAAAAAGATCAGCAAAAGTGCCTCTTATGAGAGAGGCAGAGGAACACAGGATACTGATGAGTCTTAATCTGCATATTCACTCTGGGTCATCATGTCTGACCACCAAGGACCAGTGGGAAACAGTGAAAAGTACTTTGGGTAGGATGATCGGGGCCCAGGAGACTTGATGACGACTCTCAAAGGCAATATAAAGATGAATCAGTTGTGGCTTTGATCTGTGGCCCCAGAACTCACCTTCAGCTAGAAGTAAATGAAAGAACATTGAAAGATCCAGGTCTCCTTTCCGACTGATGAGCGAAATCAGATTCCTGAGAAAGGCCCCCTCTAATTTTGAGGTTCTCTTTGGCAATGAGCCCTCTTAATTGCTCTAGAATTCACATGATTATTTAAAGCAAAAAATATAACATTATCTTGTAGGTTTGATAATGTATGTAGATTAATACATATGATAACTATAGCATAAAGGATGGGGGTAGGAGGCAATGGTTTCTGCATTTTACTTGAAATAGTAACTAAGGGGACTGTGAAAAGTTACCGATGTGTTGTAATCCCTGGGGCAACCATTTCAAAATTAATATAAAGAGGTATAATTACAAATCCAATAGATAGATTTAAATGGCATTCAGGCTGGGCGCAGTGGCTCATGCCTGTAATCCCAGCACTTTGGGAGGCCAAGGTGAGTAGATCACCTGAAGTCAGGAGTTCAAGACCAGCCTGGCCAACATGGTGAAACCCTGTCTCTACTAAAAATACAAAAAATTAGCTGGGCCTGGTGGTGCTTGCCTATAATTCCAGCTATTCTGGAGGCTGAGGCAGGAGAATTGCTTGAACACGAGAGTGAGCCGAGAGATCATGCCATTGCACTCCAGCCTGGGCAACAAGTGTGAGACTCTGTCTCAAAAAACAAGAATAATAGGCCGGGCGCGGTGGCTCAAGCCTGTAATCCCAGCACTTTGGGAGGCCGAGACGGGCGGATCACGAGGTCAGGAGATCGAGACCATCCTGGCTAATACGGAGAAACCTCGTCTCTACTAAAAAAATACAAAAAAACTAGCCGGGCGAGGTGGCGGGCGCCTGTAGTCCCAGCTACTTGGGAGGCTGAGGCAGGAGAATGGCGTAAAGCCAGGCGGCGGAGCTTGCAGTGAGCTGAGATCCAGCCACTGCACTCCAGCCTGGGTGACAGAGGGAGACTCCGTCTCAAAAAAATAAATAAATAAATAAATAATAATAATAATAATAAATTTAAAAAATAAAAATAAAAAATAAATGGCATTCCAAAAAACCTGAAAAAAAAAAAAAAAAAGAGGCAGGAAGGAGGAACAGAGAAATAAAAAACAGGGGGAAAATAAAATGAAATTCAACCATATCAATAATTACATTAAATGTTAATGGACTAAACATTCCAGTTGAAGGGCAGAGATTGTTGGAATAGTTTTGTTTTGTTTTTTTCTAAACCTATTTGCAGTCTACAAGAGATGAATTTTAAATATAAAGACACAAGATGAAAACAAATGGATGGAAAATTATATACATTCAAAAGCTGGTGAGGCTGCATTAATATCAGATAAAATAGACTTTGAGACAAAGGGTATTACCAGAGAAAAAGAAGGATATTTTATTATGGTGAAAGGGTCAATTCATTAGGAAGGGAAAACAATCATAACCATGTATGCAACTATTAACTCTGCTTCAAAGACGTGAAACAAAAATTGGCAGAATTAAAGGAAGAAACAGACAATACCATGATCAAAGTTGGAGATTCCATCAGTAAGGGTGAAGTCTGATTTCACCTTCAGGACATATAGGTTTGGGAGGCCATTCCTTAGGCCAGGGCTGGGCTATGGGCTGTGGGACGTGGGCTGTGGGCTGTGGGCTGTGTTAAGACACTTCAGGGAGAAAACCAGGAGGGAGTCAGGCAGGCAGTTTAGTGACAAAGACTGGAAAGATTCTTTGAGGCTGAGACACTGATGGTCTCAGGTGATTTTTATGGAGAGCCTCAGGCCCCACTTGAGGTGAGGAGGCAATGGTTGAAGGCATTGAACCGTTTCTGAAGGGCATAGTGATAATGTCCATATGGCAATGATTACTTTTGTCAGCTGTTCCAGAACAGGATGCCAGGTAGTGGAATGGAAAGCAGCAGCAGAGGCCAAAAAAAGCTTTACCCACTTCATTATTAGCCACTCAGGGTTCCTTTATAATAGACCTGATGAGTTGGGCTCAGGTGTCAGAGACCACAACAAGAGCTAACCTTACCCTTAATGGTCCCCTAGACTTGTCGGGGTCTGGAGAAACAAGAGGTAGCCCAGTGGTTCTCAAGCTTGAGCATGCATCAGGATCACCTGGAGGTCTTGTTCAAACCAGATTGTTGGGCCCCATGCCCATACTTTCTGATGCAGCCAGTCTGAGGTGGGATCTGATGCTGATGTTGCTGGTCCAGGGACACACTTTGAAAACCACTAAGATAAACAAAATGCCACAGGAGCCCAGAAGAGGGAGATGTCTTTTTTTGGCACGCAGAAGCAGGGTAGAATGACATAGTTGGAGGTGAGGCTGAGGGGCATGTCAGGTACGGGAGGCAGCCCAGGAGGAAATTAGGGGGCTCATTTATGGGGCTGAACTGCAACATCCGTCTAAGGAACAGGGCAGAACAGGCTGGCAAGGTGGATCAGAACCCCAGTAAAACATGGGCTAGCTTAGAAATGAAGAGCATAGGCATGGGTTCAAATCCTGGTCTGCCTCTTATTAGCTGTGTGACCTAAGAGAGATGATCTAAACTCTCAGAGCCTCGGTTTCATAATCTGTAAACTGGAGCTAATGTTATACCCACTCTAAAGATCTTTAGTGAGGGAATGCAGCCTGGCACAGAGTAAGAGCCAGTAGGAGCCAGCACCAGGGTTGCTGTGGAGCACTAAGCAGAGGGCGCACGGCTGACAAAGCTGCAGTGCTGGCTCCTGTGGGTTGATGTGGAGCATATCAGGCCTGGGCTGGGACTGGGGCAACCAGCTAGACAGACAGTATTTTGTGAAACTCTTCCTGAGGACACTCGGGCTCTTGGCTCAGAGGTATAGGCCTCCTTCTTAAGGCCATTGCTTTCCTAAGTCAAGGTGCTCCCCACCCCTCCTTCCATCCTTTCTGAGCCCCTGCCAAACTCAAGGGGTGGCTGTGGAAGCTCCACCAGGACCAGGCAAGGAGCCTGGCCTGGCCTCTGGATTTATTTGCCTGCCTTTCAGAATGATCAGCCAGCATCCAACGCAGCAAATGGGAGCAGCTTTTGGATTTTTTTTTTTTTTTTAAGCAACAAAGCAATGTCTATCTGTGTTAAGGAAAGGGAATTCAGGCCAGGCGAGGTGGCACATGCCTGTAATCCCAGAACTTTGGAAGGCCAAGGCGGGCGGATCACTAGGTCAGGAGACCAGCCTGGTCAACATGGTGAAACCCTATCTCTACTAAAAATACAAAAATTAGCTGGGTGTGGTGGCACTCGCCTATAATCCCAGTTACTCGGGAGGCTGAGGAGGAATTGCTTGAACTTGGGAGGCGGAGGCTGCAGTGAGCCGAGATAGCGCTACTGCACTCCAGCCTGGGTGACAGAATGGGATTCCATCTCAAAAAAAAAAAGGGGGGGGGGGATTCATTTTTTCCCCCTATGTTCTGAGATAAAATGGTTCATTTCCATGAAAACTGAAACTCAGAGATGAATCCTTGCTGCAGTGCCTTTTGGACTGTGGGCTAAATGGGGAGGGAGCAATGTGCACGGGCTAGAGAACTAACTGTGTCTTCCCCGCCCTTTCCGGGTGCCACAGAGGACCCCAGGGCATGGGCACTGGCTCCTGCATGGCCCCTGCATGGTTCTTTGTCTCCGCTTTCTGTCTGTGTGGTTTGAATGGAGCTCAGGATAAAGCCAAGCCTGATCATCTTGGGGGAAGCATTGCTTGTGGTTGGAAATCATGAGTAAATTTTGAAAAATAGTCAAAGAAATTCTTGCTTAGGGAAGCAAATTTCCCAGCAGAGGGGGAAAAAAAGCCAACTGGTAAAGTCCAATAGGGATAATCAGAAATAGTCTCTGGATGATTCACCTCTGGCATCATCTACCCCCTTCCCAATCTTCCCTGCAGGATGGGTAACCTGGAGATACCCACGTTCAGGTGATTGTCTAGGAAGAATCAACTTAGACATGAAGCCAAATTCCTGAGCAGTTTTCACTGCACTCCAGGTTCCCTCATGCTGCCTTCTCTAACTCCTTCTTCATCCAAATGCAGTTCACATTATGTATCTGCTCCCTGGGGGCTCTTGGCCCTGGCAGATGTTTGCGGCAGAACCCTGGGACTGATCCAAAGGTTAGACCTTCTAGGCCCTGCGTGGGGAGGTAGAGCTTAAAGGTGTAGGTGGATTTATCTCATCGGCCAAGTATTGCCTGAGTGTCTGCATGAACAAAAGGACGGTGAATTCCTCTCTCTTAGCCTTGCAAATCAGTCCCCCAACTTGCCCAGACCATGCGGTGATGCTATTTTTCTCCCTTGACGCTGAGAAGAGTAAATGAGGCAGCAACCCAGGTAGGAGGAGAGGATCTGGTTCAGGACCTAGCTGAGTCATTCCTCTCTCCCTCCCACTTTTCCCTGCCCCTCCGTCATAGCTTTAATTCAGCCTTTATCTTCCTTGACTCAGGTAGACATTGGTCTTCCTGCCTCCACTCTTATGTCTCCAAGCTTCTCTATAGGGCAGTTTTTTTTTTTTTTTTTTTTTCCAGACAGGTCTCACTGTGTTCCCCAGACTGGAATTCAGTGGGGTGATCATGGCTTACTGTAGCCTCAACAACCTGGGCTCAAGTGATACTTCCCCGTCATCCTCCTGAGCAGCTGGGACCATAGGCATGCGCCACTATGCCTGGCTAATTTTTAGATTTTTTGTAGAGATGAGATCTCTCTGTTGTCTAGACTGGTCTTGAATGCCTAGTCTCAAGCCATCCTCCTTCCTCAGCCTCCCAAAGTGTTGAGATTACATGTGTGGACCATGGCACCTGGCCTAGGGTAAGCTTTTTAAAAAGCAAATCTGTGCATGTAATTGCTTGGATTTATACCCAAGAACAACCAGGTGCACAGCTCAGCAGAAGCCTGGAAGGGGGATTGCAGGTGGAGGCTTAGTCTGGGTTAGGTCCCTTCCTTAGTGCAAAGAGGCCAGGTAAGTCTTCTATCTCCAAGTATGGGTTGGTCCCTGCTGATCCAGGTTGGGGTTTGGGGGAGGACTCATCTCCTTTTGAGAATGTTATCACAAGGGACAACCTGAAGTCATAAGCTGCCCACTTGTTTTTGTTTTTTTTTTTTTTTTGAGACAGAGTCTTGCTCTGTCACCCAGGCTGGAGAGCAATGGCAGGATCTCGGCTCACTGGAGCTTCCACCTCCCGGGTTCAAGCGATTCTCCTGCCTCAGCCCCCCGAGTAGCTGGGACTATAGGCGCGCACCACTATGCCTGGCTAATTTTTGTATTTTCAGTAGAGACAGGGGTTTCACCATGTTGGCCAGACTGGTCTTGAACCCCTGACCTCAGGTGATCCACCTGCCACGGACTTCCAAAGTGCTGGGATTACAGGCATGAGCCACCGCGCCTCTGCCCACGTCTTTAACTCCCCTAGGGGAGGAGAACATTCCTCTCCAAAGCCCCTACAATACTGGCTGTGCTCTGCAAGGTGTGGGCCTCCCTGGATGTTTGTGGAATGACTCTGAGGCATGTGGGAATGCCCCAAGGTCAAGGCAGCTTTGGAGTGGGGGATGAGAGTGCATCTCATTTCTCTCCCAGGCTCTCCCCAATTCCATGGGACCCAGGAGTAGCAGAGCTGCCTCTGAGAGTTGACAGGCTTATTTTTAGTTTGGATTCTCGTTCACAAGCCGGATTGTTTTTCCATTTTGCCTAATTTGGGCCAGGTCCTGATGGTGTCTCCTAGGACCCTGGCTTGGGCTGTGAAAGGTCTGCAGGACTTAAGCCTTGGGGCAGGGAAGTCCCACCAGCTTCCTGTCCCAGGGCATTGGACACCCTGGGGCCTGGACCAGCTGCCCCCTCGTTGGAAGAGGAAGGAACCTGGGCCTCCCCTTGCTGAGCCTTTGGTGATTTGGGGTGGGAGGGGCGTAGACTTAACATCCTGTTTAAATTTGGCATTAGCTGAATTTTTTAACAGGGGTTATGACCCCCCCTCCTCCCTCTCCCAGGCCTTCCTTACATATTCCTCTAATCAATTTTTAACTTCTGGCTCTAACTCTGCCCTTTACCTTGGAGCGTTGGGCCTGACTGAGGGAGGAGCATTATGATTTCTTGAATCCTGCCTCTGAACAGAACTGGCCAAAGGGAGGCTGCCACGAAGCCCAAGGGACCACTGGGAGACCAGAAGATGGGAAGAGAAGAGGAGAAAAAGAATAGGGAGGAGGAGGAGAAGAGGAGAGGAAAGAAAAGAGAGGTGTGTGTGTGTGTGTGTGTGTGTGTTGGGGGAGGGTGGGATTGTGTTGTAGGCATGTGACTGTGCTAGGGCTCAGCAGGAGATGCAGGAGGCCCAATCGAAAGACAAGCGAGCAGGACAAAGGGCTGATTACACCCAGACACGATGGCCATCGAGCCCAGTCTCCAGTTGGCCATCTGAGTAGAGGCTCTGCCGAGCAAACATCCAGCCCCTCTGTGACTCCCAGGGGGAGGAGCCCACATTCCTGCCCGGCAAAGGCCGCTTTAATCAAGGCTCCAGATCCTTCCTGCAGCCGCCCGGGGGGGACTGTAACGCTAAACACATTAGTGTGTGAGATTGAAAGGTAACACATTCTCATGGAAGCCCCCAGAACAATGGGCCTCGGGTCTGGGTTTCATTTGGAGGAACTGTGCGGTGGGAATTTCTCTAATCAAATAAAAGGAAAATGAAAAACTCTATCGTTCTCAAACTTTAATGCTCTTAATTGCATTAATTCGAAAAACATACAAGGTCTTTCTGAGTATGGTGTTGGAGCCTATAGGAAAGGAAGCTCAGGGCCTGGCTGGGGGGAAGGCAGGAGTCTGATGGCAGAGAAGGGTGCCCGGGAGGGGCAGCCAGTGTGTCCAGGGCTTGAAGGATGGCCTGGCAGAGACCCAAGTGACAGGCGGTTAGGCCTCTGTCCCCCCGTGGCCCCTCCCAGCCTCGGTATTTCCGGGGCCTCTGTGGTGGCTGAAGAGGCCACTTGGCTTGGACCTGCTGCTGTCACTCACTCCTCATCTGCCCAGACCCAAGGGGGAAGGGCAGGTCCTCTCTGCTCTGTCAGCGCCCACAGCCCAGGGCCAGCTGCTCCTCTGACAGCACACCCTGTCCGGATGCCGCCAGAAGCCCAAACCCAACCTGCCCCTTCATTGCTGTCCCAGTGTGCTGGACCTGCCAGCCTTACCCAGCCTCTTGCTGCCTAGACCCAGCTCCACAGAGGATGCAGTAGAAAGAAACAACCTGCACGAGGGCGTGGAGGCTGTCCAGAGGTGGCTGGAACTTCCTGAAGCCTGAGGAATTGTGGGCTTCCTCCGCTGCCCTCCCGCTGCCAGGCCTGGAGTCAGCAGGGGCCAAGCCCGTTTCTCACCTGCACTTCCCAGGGCCACCCACAGTGTCAGGGTGGAGGAACAATAACTGAGCCTGCAGAGAATGTGGGGCCTGGGGGTTCCTAACCATTCTGGGACAAGGCCTTCCTAGAAAATCTGGTGAGGACTAGAGGCTGCGTCTCAGAAAAGTGCAGACACAGGCCATGTGCAGTGGCTCATGCTTGTAATCCCAGCACTTTGGGAGGCTGAGGTGAGCGGATCACCCGAGGTCGGGAGTTTGAGACCAGCCTGACCAACATGGAGAAACCCCGTCACTACTAAAAATACAAAATTAGCCAGGCATGGTGGCGCATGCCTGTAATCCCAGCTACTCGGGAGGCTGAGGCAGGAGAATTGCTTGAACCCAGGAGGTGGAGGTTGCGTTGAGCCGAGATCGCACCATTGCACTCCAGCCTGGGAAACAAGAGCGAAACTCTGTCTCAAAAAAAAAACCCAAAAACGAAAAATGCAGACACATGCACACACACACACACACACACACACACACACGGGTATGCACATGAGTGTAGAGGTCTTACAAACACTTGTTCTCTGCATTCCAGGAGCTAGGTGAAGTCCTGCTCCTGAGTCTTGGCAGGGACATTGCCTTGCTAGGAGTCCTTCCAGGGGAGCAGGATTCTGGCCACAGAGACTGGGTGCAAGATAGGGGTGAGGAGAGCTCCCTGGAGCTGAGGAAGACTGATGAAGTTCAGGCCTGTGACACACAGGAAGATGGCCACAGACCGAGAAGCCCACACATTGGGGTTTAACGGCAGCTTCTCCACACTTCACCTGTGTGACTTTGAGGCAAGTGAAGTTCATGTGTAGGAATAATATAAAGCCCACCAGGACTGTGGGAGGGTTGAAAAGGTATGCTGCACGCCAGGCAGGCAGGAGGGGCTCAGGAAGTGTTGGTTCTCCTTGGGACCGCAGTCCTTAGATGACAAAGAAGGGCATGAGGGTTGGCAGTGTGCACATAGGAGCTTCAGGGCTTTGTTTTTAGTGGCCACCGTAAAGGGCCTTCTTTCTCCATCCCATGTTTCCTCCTTGTATCACTGTTGCCTTGTGGCTCCCTCAACCTGGAACTCCCATCTTTTTTTTTTTTTTTTTTTTTGAGACAGTCTCACTCTGTCACCCAGGCTGGAGTGCAGTGGCACAATCTCAGCTCACTGCAACCTCCGCCTCCCAGGTTCAAGTGATTCTCCTGCTTCAGCCTCCCAAGTAGCTGAGATTACAGGCACCTGCCACCATGCCTGGCTAATTTTTTATATTTTTGGTAGAGACAGGGTTCTACTATGTTGGCCAGGTTGGTTTTTTTTTTTTTAAGACAGAGTTTCGCTCTTGTTGCCCAGGCTGGAGTGCAATGATGCGATCTCGGCCCACCGCAACCTCTGCCTCCCAGGTTCAAACGATTCTCCTGCCTCAGCCTCCCTAGTAGCTGGGATTACAGGCATGTGCCATCACGCCTGGCTAATTTTGTATTTTTTTAGTAGAGATGGGGTTTCTCCATGTTGGTCAGGCTGCTCAGGTGATCAGCCTGCCTCGGCCTTCCAAAGTGCTGGGATTACAGGCATGAGCCACTGTGCCCGCCCTGGCCAGGCTGGTCTTGAACTCCTGACCTCAAGTGATCCGCCTATCTCTGCCTCTTAAAGTGTTGAAATTACAGGTGTGAGCCACCATACCCAGTCTAGGAACTCCCCCCTTTACCTTGAACTTGTAGCAAGCTCATCTCAGCGCTCAAGTGTCATCTGCTCTATGAAGCCCTGCAGAGTCCCTGGGAGAACTAACTCCCCAGGGAGGGAGGCTGGGGGTGTGTTATTGTTCCTATTTTCCAGAAAATTTAGACTCTGAGAGGTTGGTTGACTTGCCTGAGGTCACTCAGCAGCAGAATCAGGACTAACATTCCAGGTAACGGCCTCCACTGTCCAGCACCTGCTGGGTCCTGCACTGGGTACTTTGCGTATGTGAGCTTGTTGCATTTCTACCAGAACCTAAGTGGCTTGGCTCCAGGTCCACATTCTTTCCCAACAACACACTGCCTCTCAAAGACGAGGATGGAAAACCAGATTTCCAGGGCTCTTTTAAAATCTTCTTCCTTTGTGAAGAATGTTGTCAGTCATCAGCCAACACCACTTACTCAGAGCTCTGGGCGTGGACTAATGAAGGACACTGTCCTCACCTGGGCAGAATGCAGGCTGTAAGGGCGGCCAGACCTGCAGCCAGCCCTCCAGGGGGAAACGGGAGTGAGAGAGGACAACCTGTATCTCACACGAGTCTTGTCCTCCTGCTGGTTCTGCCACTAACCAACCCTAGAGCCTTGAGGAAGGGATGCCTCTCCTGGCCTCAGTTTCTCTATTTGCACCACAAGGAGCTGGAGGCATAAGGTTTTCTAAGAACACTCCGGCCCTGGGATTCTAGGATTCTGTGACTTCTGAGAGTGCCTTGGGCTAGCTATGCCTGAGTGCAGGGAGGTGGTGATCAGCAGGGATTCTCGTGGAAAAAGGTGCCTTGGTCTGCCTTAATCTTGCGGCGTCATTGTTTGCCAGAGCTCAGAACTCAGGAGGGGGGAGCTCCTCTGGGATAAGGGGAGCCCTGGTTGAAGATGATTTACAAAGGGAAGCTGTGCGCAGGTTAGCGGGGCCCGACGGTGTGCTGGGGGGGGGACAGGCAGATGTGCTCTTTCGGCTGGCAGATGTTATTTCTTAAGAACTTCTGAAGGCAGGGTCCTGAGCGGAGGGAATCTTATGGTCTTGTCTCTCCTATGACCTAATTTAATCATTCCACCTGATCTATTAGGGGAGAATATTGCCCCCCCACCATTCCTGCCCCGTGTCTCCCCATGTTGCCCCCTCCCTGCTCAGCAGTCCATCAAGTAGTGGAAGTAAGGTCACCTGGCTGGGACGTAGTGGGGCAGAGATGCAAACGCAGGCCCGCTGGTGCCAATGGCCAGGTGCCATCCACTGTGCCATGCTGCCCACACCTCATCTCCATTAGGGAGGAGTGCAAATCACAGAACCGGCAGCTGAATTCTAGTACCAAGCAAACTCATCGAAGGAAACCTCACATGAAAGGGCTGCAAACTGAATACCGGCGTGCCTCAGTTTAAGCAAATCCAGTATACCCAAATCTAAAAATAGCTCCTTCTATTGGAGCTCTTTCCCATATGAATTCATTCCCATATGAAAACGAATCACTGGTTCTTTTCTTCAAGAAGCCAACTCTATTAGTGCATTAAAAATACAACTCAAGTTGCCAAATGTGATTTCATATGCAATCCTCCTCCCGTCCCCCACCCCAATATACTTCTCACTCTTGATCCCAAAGGAACACTCCGCCTTTCATAAAGAGAGGTCCGCCTGCAGTGAGCGGGGCTGGAAACCAACATGGCAAACACATGTCCAGGATTTTCTGGGACTGGCTCACTTTCTAATATTAGGTTTCCATTGTCCCATGAGAATGCTTGGAACTTGGGGCCTTGGGGACTGATGCTTTGGTTGGTACAATGAAGTCACCAGGGAGAGGAGGATGCTGTCCTGTCAAATCCATTTTCTACCCTGGCAGGCCTGGTCAGAGGGTAGGCTGGTCAGAGAGGGTGGTGACGGTGGGGAGCCCAGAGGCAAGCCTATGAGGCGGGGGGAGCCACGTGGGGTGAGGGATTTGGGGTATGGGGTGAGTCAGCTGAGAGAGTCAGCTCCTTGGGTTCCTGGGATCGATTAGCAAGCATGCCACGCAAAGCAGGCGGGCTGCAGAGATGCAGGCTCCCTCCACGGGCTCTCTCTGCATGGGAAGCAGGCGGGCGGGGCCCTGGAAGGTGGCCAGGGAAGAGCAGCTCCGTGATTAAAGGGTTGGAGACCAGGACTTTTGAAGCGAGACCAGGATGGCTGGTTATTTATGCATTCATCTCCAGGCCCTGCCTCTATCCTACCCCACTCCACCACCCAGCAACTCAGACCTGTGGCCCAGCCCTGGACCCCATACTGGGCCCTGGGAGGTGGGAGAAGAAGGCAAGGATTTCCAAAACATTGACTGAACACCTGGGGTGTGGTGGCAGCGGCTTTAACACACAAACGTCATGAATCTCCCCAACAAGCCCGTGAGGCAGGAGATACTAGCTCCATTTTACAAGTGTTCAACAGGAGTTGAAATTCTTTGCTCAAAGTCACATAGCCAAATGGAATAAGATCCCAGATCTTCTGATTTTACCTCATTAAAGCAACAACAGAAGTGACAGAGGAAGGCTGGAGTCCAAGGGCGAGGGTGCGGGCAGGGAAACCTGAACGAGCTCCTCCAGTGACTGCGTTGTTTCCTCAGGGTTGTTTATGCATGAAAGGGTCTTTCTCCAAACAGGAACAGTGTTGAGGCTGCTGTTCTTTACTGAGTACCTACTACATTTGTGGCATTCTAATCCTTTCAACGATTTCCCAGGGTAAGTATTATACTCTCAACTTTACTGATGAGGAAACAGAGACTCAGAGACTTGCCCACAGTCAGGGAACTAATAAAGGGCAGAAGGGTTTGTTCTGCCTCCAAAGCCCACAGCCCTTTCATCCCCCCGCCGCCCTCTGCAGCACCCGCATATGGTTGCTGGAGCTGCTTACATGTTTTTGTGTTAAAGCCCCTGCCGCCACACCACAGGTGTTCACTCAACATTTTGGAAATCCTTGTCTTCTTCTCCCACCTCCCAGGGCCCAGCATAGCTGTTATCTATGGGAAGGGAGTTTAGGGAGGGACCTGGGAGTCATTCTGAGAGCGTCCTTAGAGCACAGGAGGGTTGCCCCGGGAGGCTGCTGACTGACTAGCTGCATTCCAGCTCCCCATGCCAATTCACAGCCAGGCTTTGGCTCGTGCCGTTTCCTTCTTGCATTTGTTTTCATGTTAAATCCTACCCATCCTTGAGGACTGGACGCTGATGGCTTTTCTTCATAACTCCCACTGATCTCCTAACCAGAACTGTCACCCCCTCTCTCAACTCTCTGTCTAACTTTCATGTAGCAGGTATGGACCCGGAGCCTCCCCTATTTATCTGGCTCAAATGTTTGGAAGAGAGAGGTTGGGTTATGTTTAAGGAAGGGCTTCCTGGATGAAATTTCACGGAGGGGATTCCTGAGTCCCAATCTGGGAAGCTTGAGTGAGTCATAGAGAAATGGTGCTCTTGGTGAGTTGAGTGTGGGGACAGCCTGCCCCTACTCCCAGCATCGGGCACAGGTGCAGACCCGGCAGGGCCTCCGCTTTCCCTCACCTTCCTCATAGTCCCACAGTATTCCTGTGCCTGTGGGGGCCTGGAGATCCTGCTGGCCACACCAAAACCCTTCCTCTTAATGCTGTGTAACTGTGGCTCCTACATGGTGTTACAGGAAGAACTCGGCCGGGCATGGTGACTCATGCTATAATCCCAGTACTTTGGGAGGCTGAGGTGGGTGAATTACCTGAGGTCAGGAGTTCAAGACCAGCCTGGCCAACATGGTGAAACCCCGTCTCTACTAAAAATACAAAAAATTAGCTGGGCGTGGTTGTGGGTGCCTGTAGTCCCAGCTACTTGGGAGGCTGAGGCAGAAGAATTGCTTGAACCCGGGAGGTGGAGGTTGCAGTGAGCTGAGATTGCACCATTGCACTCCAGACTGGGCAACAGAGTGAGAGCGAGACTCTGTCTCGAGAAAAAAAAAAAAAAAGAAAAGAAAGAAAGAAGGAACAAACTCAGGACCAGGAGTCTCACTGGGCTGTGGTGGTTTCTCAGCCTGCGTGTGGCCTTGTAAACTTGGATAAGTCACCCGTTGCTTCTGGGACTCAAAACTGGCCAGTGAGCTTTCCACTGGGTTCAGGAAATACAAGGATCAATAACAGAGGGTCCCTGCCCTTAAGAAGCTGACAGTCTAGAGAGGGACACCAAATAAACAGATTGCTGTAGTCAGTGCAGTTATTTCTGCAATAGAGAGATAAACAGCACCACACTGGGAGGAACTGAGGAGAATCAGAGGATACAATGACCAACCCTGCCGGGGGCAGTTGGATAAAACCTTACAGAAGAGGTGATGTGAAGGATCGCAGGAGTTTGTCATACAGAGAAGAGGATGGGAGCACTCGATTGTTATTTACTTTGAGATTTGCTGGCTGGGGTTCATCACCTGAGCTCTGTTCCTGCCTTCTGATCAGGAGGTGCCCTAAGTTACTACTTGGCGTTCAGGGAGGGTTCTGGTACCCCTGTGGAAACTCAACTCAGGCACAGTCTACATCCTGGCAAGGCTCAGTTAGAGGGCAGCTCACAAAAGAAATGGCTGGTGGGATAGGAATGGAAACCAGAGAAGGAGGTTGGAGGAGGGAGTTTCAAGAAGTAAGTATTCAATAGCATTAAGTGCTACAGGGATCAGAAAAGATGAGGATGGTGAAAAATCAGACAATGTTTGGCATGTGGAAAAAAGACTGGAGGGAAATATACCAGAATGCTCATGATAGCTGCCTCCGGGTGCTGTGAGGATGTATGCCTGATCCTTTTCCTGCTCCTGTGCGCTGCTCTGCACTTGCCAAATTTTCTACAATGAGCATTTATTTAATAACCAAGAAACAGAACAATTGAAACTTGTTTAAAAAGAAGTCATTGGTGACCTTGGCAGGAGTGGATTCAGCAGAGCTGTACCGACAAGCCAGATTGCAGGGCATTAAGAAAGTAGCAGGGGGTGAGGAAGCAGAAGAAGTGCGTGGAACACTCGGAGAGAGAGCTGGCAGGACGTGGAAGGGCAGAGACAGTTCTGGAGGCAGCCAGGCCAGGTAGGGATGTTTATTCTTTATTTAATGTGGGAGGGACTTTTGAAAGTGATAAAATTTCCTGCATCAAAAATCAGGATCTTATAAAGGACTTTTGTGCCTTTTCTGAATATAAGACAAAGAAGGGCTGGGTGCAGTGGCTCAAGCCTGTAATCCCAGCACTTTGGGAGTCCAAGGTGGGCAGATCATTTGAGGTCAGGAGTTCGAGACCAGCCTGGCCAACATGGTGAAACCCCATCTCTACTAAAAGTAAAAAATTTAAAAATAGCTGGGCGTGGTGGCACACACCTGTAATCCCAGCTACTGGGAAGGCTGAGGCAGAAGAATCACTTGAACCTGGGAGGCCAAGGTTGCAGTGAGCCAAGATCATACCACTGCACTCCAGCCTGGGTGACAGAGTGAGACTCCACCTCAGAAAACCAAACCAAACCAAACCAAACCAAACCAAACCAAACCAAACAAACAAACAAAAACAAAGAAGGAGAAAATTTATTGGAATTTCTAGGACTTTTCTGTGGATTATAGAGACAACAGAAAAAAAGAATTCTGAAAGTGGGATTGTCCTGGCAAATCCGGGCTTTGAGTTTGTTTATTGTGTGGGTTTCCCGTCAGAGGGGAAGGAACAAGTAAAGAAGAAGACAGAGAGGATGTTAAGAAGCAGGGAAGACCCATGTTCACAACGGTGTTATTCACAATGGACAAACGGTGGATGTAACCCAAGCGCCCATCAATAGATGAATGGATCACCAAAATGTAGCCTATTTACACAATGGAATATTATTCAGCCGTAAGAAGGAAGGGAATTCTGACACATGTCCCAACATGGATGAACTGCGAGGACATTATGCCAAGGGAAATAAGCCAGCCACAAAAAGACAAATACTGTATGATTCCATTTATATGAGATATCTAAAACAGTCAAACTCGTGGAAACAAAGAGCAGAACGGTGGTTGCCAGCGACTGGGGGAAGGAAGAATAGGAAGCTATTGTTAAATGGGTACAGAGTTTCAGTTCTGGAAAATGAAAGAAATTCTGGAGACATTGTGATGACCGTTGCACAACAATCTATAACTTAGTGGCTAAAATAGTCAATTGTATATTATGTATACTTTAATCATAATTTAAACAAATTAAAAATAAATAGGTAAGTGGAAAGAATTACCCCACTCCCCAGAGAAGCAGGGGAGAAGTGGGGAAGCAAGTCTTCCCGGGTGGCAGGACCGTCCCTGAGTGTACCAACAGGGATGGTTTTGGAAAAGTGTAAAGAACACTTTCTGGCTAAGAGCAGTGGCTCATGCCTGTAATCCCAGCACTTTGGGGGACCGAGGTGGGTGGATCACCCGAGGTCAGGAGTTCGAGACCAACATGGCGAAATCCTGTCTGTGCTAAAAATACAAAAAATAGCGGGGCATGATGGTGGGTGCCTGTAATCCCAGTTACTCAGGAGGCTGAGGCATGAGAATCGCTTGAACCCAGGAGACAGAGGTTTTAGTGAGCAGAGATCGTGCCACTACACTCCAGTCTGGGCGACAAGAGCGAAACTCTGTCTCAGAAAAACAGAACGCTATTTATCCAGAGCACAAAGTGAAGATGGGAAAGGGAGATACAGAAATAGAAGTGGAGGAGGGAATGGGGGTGAGCCCGAGTGCCCAGGTCTATCCCCACCTGCTATGGCTAAGGTTTAGAGAATAGGTTGGACTTATTCGCCATTCATTTGTTCAATGAGGTACAGTGCTTCAGCACCAGCATACACATAGCGCCTTTGTGTGAATCAGAGAACAAACACCATCTCTTTCCCAGGGAGATACAACCTCCTGGGTGCGGGGTTTAGCGGGTGGACAGTATCTCTGTGGGAGGGGGGAGTTCAACCCCTACCTGACCACTTGGCTGAGAGCCTCTGTATTATAAGCAACTTACACAGTTGCATCATCAGCCCTGTGTACCAGGCACTGTGTTAGATTCTGTAGAGTTTTCTTAGCTATAGAAGACCAATCTGTGCCCTGAACTATCTAATGTTGCAAGTGTTGAAGGAGCCAAGGGAAGAGAGAGAAGGCAATCTGTTCGACAGCATGACCCTGAACTTCATGCACTTTGCTTCTGTGGGGCTCTGAGGCCAGGAAGCAGGGATGCAAAAGATGGCAGGAGGGACTGGGTTTGGGCCTTGGCATTGCAAACCCAATGGCAGGTCAAGGCCACGGGGGTGTGGGGAGGGGCTGAAGGGGTTGACTTGGTGTCCAGGCTTGGGAGGAGCCCGGTTTGACTGGGGAGGAAGGCACCTGGACACTGCACACATGTGTGAGGTGTGCAGGAAGTCTGCCTGCTGCCTGGAGGAACCAACTTGCTGCTGGTCGCCTTAGGCAGGTGAAGCCTCTCTGTACTAAGCCTGCTACACAGGGGTAGCCGGTCACCTTTGACTCCTCTGAATTATCCCTGGGGCAGAATGCCTGTAACCAATTTTAACCAGAGACCAACAGGCCTGGCTGCCACTGATTTGTGCTGTCTTCCCCACTGTCAACACAAGCAAGATAATGATCTTTGGGCTATCTATGACAAGGGGTAACAGACTTTCCAGTCGGGGAAACCAGTGTTCAAATTCCAACTTTACAATTTATAAGCTAAGTGATCCTGGATAAGTCTCAAGTTTCCCTACCTGTAAAATGGATTCAATTATACCATCCCCCTAGGAGTTGATAAAGATGGAATGTGTTGATATACATAAAACACCCAGCACAATTCCTGTACAAACTAATGAATGTTCAGGGGCTGTCATTTCACACACACATACACACACACACACACACACTCTCACACACACATGCACAAATACACGCATGTGCACAACCACTTGGTTTGGGAAGTCCACATCAGTGAGGTCTGACACCTGGCCCATGTCAGTGGGGCTGGTACAGGTGATGAGGAAGACTTTTATCTGCAGCACAGAGAAATTCCTTCTGTCCACTTGCTCAGAGGTCCCTTGTCTCTCCTCTCTTCCTCTCCCAACCAGCAGGCTTAGAGACAGACCTCCTCTGCTGCCCATGGCACAGGCTCACAGAGCATGCCACACGCTGGACGTGGCACTTCTCAGGCACTTGTGGTGAAGTATGAGGTGGTATGCTGACTGGCACTGCAATGCAGTGAGGTACAACATGGGGAGCTAAACGGCCCTGGGATGAATTGGGATACATGGTGGGGAGCTGAGTGACCCTGGGATTAAGTGGGGTACAATACAGGGAGTTGAGGTACCCCACGATGAAGTGGGGTTCGGTGTGGGGAGCTGAGGTACCCCATGATGAAGTGGGGTATGGTATGGGGGCTGAGGTACCCTATGATGAAGTGGGGTACGGTGTAGGGAGCTGAGGTACCCCATGATGAAGTGGGGCACGGGGTGAGGAGCTGAGGTACCCCATGATGAAGTGGGGTATAGTATGGGGAGCTGAGGTACCCCATGAGGAAGTGG
>NC_045435.1:102115643-102119168 GCF_002776525.5 Piliocolobus tephrosceles | reverse complement strand
GAAGTGGGGTATAGTATGGGGAGCTGAGGTACCCCATGAGGAAGTGGGGTACGGTGTGGGGAGCTAAGGTACCCCATGATGAAGTGGGGTATGGTGTGGGGAGAGGTGGGGCACACTGTGGCAGGTGAGTACCCCGGGATGTAGTGGAGTACAGTGGTAAACAGAGGCTCACTGGTGACAGCAAATGCTCTGGTGAGAAGCAGTGCTACCTTCTGCTTCATAACCCTGCCTTCTCTTCCTACTTCTACTACTCCACTTTCTTTTTTTTTCTTTTTGAGACGAAGTCTTGCTCTGTTGCACAGGCTGGAATGCCGTGGCTTGATCTCGGCTCACTGCAAGCTCTGCCTCCTGGATTCACGCCATTCTCCTGCCTCAGCCTCCCCAGTAGCTGGGACTATAGGCGCCTGCCACCATTAATTTTTTGTATTTTTAGTAGAGACAGGGTTTCACCATGTTAGCCAGCATGGTCCTGATCTCCTGACCTCGTGATCTGCCTGCCTTGACCTCCCAAAGTGCTGGGATTACAGGCGTGAGCCACTGCGTCCGGCCCTACTACTCCACTTTCAAATTAGACATCGCTGCTCAGGATTCCTTCCCTAGAAATGGACCTAAAATACTTCTCCTACAGACATGACCCTGAGGACAGCCAGTGGCTTCTCACCTGGGCTCCTCGTCCCAGCACCGCGTGCTGCCGGGTGAGGGTTCCCTTTGTGCAGAGCCCACTTACCACGTGTTGGATGGATGCATCCATTAAGGATGGGATGGATGGAGTACAGGAGTCCATTTCGCACACATTTCCTGAGGTCTCCCAGGTGTCACGCACAAGATGGCCTCTGGAGATCAGATGGGAATACAAACTGGTCCCTGTTCTCAAGGAGCACACATAAGCCCCCAGCTTCATCTGGGCTAAGAGGTTTGACCCACACACTTATCCAGTGTAGGGAACAGGCCACCAGCTCTGCCTTGGTAAGCCTGGGAAGGCTCGACAGAGTTGGTAATCTCCGAAGCAGGCTTTGGAGGAGGCATAGGAGTGGAGGACCGCGGAAGAGGCATTTGAGGCTGGCTCTCAGTGGCTTCAGGAGGTTCTGACTTGGTGGAAGATACGTCCTATAGAGGTTCTCCAAGGACCCACAGTGCTATGCTGATTTTCTGAAACCCAGCAGGACCTAGGCAGGGTGACAAGGGCAGTGACAGAGCTACAGTTGTGTCTTTTTAGAGGGAAGTAAGAGTGAGCATGGTCAGAGAACCTGGCTACACCCATCTCTTGCAGTCATAATCTATTCCTTTCCAATCAAAGAGGGAGTGAAAGCGGTTTTTCTCCCTCAGACACAGGGATGAGGCTAGGAGGGAGGAGCTGGGTGGGCTGGGCTGGACCAGTCTGGCCCTGGCGGACCTGCAGTTGGGCGGGAGGATGCTGGTTATTTGACTACAATGTATGTTTAAGGTCTCAGTTACAATGGGCCCCGGGCGCTGTGTAACAAGCTGCAGCTGTCCCGTTGCTCCTTAGCTATCCTGACATCTTCTTGGGCTGGTCCTGGGAGAGCCGCCCCCAAGCTCCTCTCTGTGGGCCAGGGCCCTGAAAAGCTGACTTCTTGCCTCCAGCCTCAGAGCTGCCATGATGAATGGCGCTGCTGCCCCGTGCAGACAAACGTCTTCCAGGAACAAGCCCTGTTTGTTTAAATCAAATGATCACCATCTACTCTGGCGAAAGCCCCTCCCTGAACTCAAGGCCCAGGCCTGCCTCAACTGCCACCCGCCTGTCCCTCTGCCTCTGCACATTAGGAAAGGACACATGGAGGAGTCAGGAACAGCTCTAGCCACTGTCGTCAGAATGGGGACAGAGCAGGGTCTCCAGGGCCAGCAGGGCCTGGTCATCTTTGGAAGTGGGGTGAGAAAGGACTAAGCCTTCATGGAGACATGGAGAAGCAGCCAGCAGGGCCTCAGCTGCACTGCGTCTGTGCTCTGTGCTTTGCACTTTCTACATGTGTCTGTACTTAAGTTATGCCTCTCCTGGCTTCAGACCCCTCAAGCATAGAAGAGTTTGTTAGGTCCACAGCTCTCAACCCTGGCTGCACACTGGGGTCACCAGAGGAGCTTTTAGCAACTACTGATTCAGTTGGGTTCCAGGCAAGGCCATTTCTTCCCCTCAGGCCCTCAAGCGATTCTAGTGTGCAGCCTTTGGTTTGAGTAGCTCCCAAGGTCTCTGACTGCATGGCTTATCAGGTCTTCTTTGAAAATTCCTGGCTGCTTAGGAAACACCTTCAGGAAGCCATCAATTTGCAGACTGTGGGCCTCAAGAAGTTCCTGTAGCAGGAGTTCTTTCTAAACAAACCCATCTGAACTGGAGCAGGAAGGGACCCCAGAGCCCACCTGTTCCAACTTGGTTTTAGAGATGGCAAAGCTGGGGAGTACTCCTCTCCTTGGGAGGACCCGCAGCTTAGATGGGAAGTGCTTTGTCAACGTAAAGCACCAACACTGGGAAATTACTACAGATGGAGTCATTGAGGATGGAGATTGGGGCACTGGAATTGTAACCACTATCTGTCTCCCCAACTAGATTGTAAGCACCTTAATTGCAGAGACCAGGTCTCCTTTGTTGTGTGTGTGTGTGTGTGTGTGCGTATGTGTGTGTGTCCTCCTGACTTAGCAATAAATGACTATGTGGGTGGGTGGATGGATGGATGGATGGATGGGTGGGTGGGGCCTTCCACAGGTAAATTTCCCTTCCTTACTCATCACTACATTTTGCTGTGGGTCACCTAGGCTGTCATCACCACTGTCACTGCTGTGAATAATGGAGTGTCAGGAGCTGAGGGAGGCAGTAGGGTATTGAGAGAACCTGTTAGCCTTGGGACTCAGGGGAGGGCCATTAATAAGGAGTAAGTATCCGAAGCTGGTCCTGACAGGCTTGCTGTGAATGGTGAGGCCAGATTACATGCCCATTATACCCTGCTGTGAATCCACATATCCCTAAGCCCCATCACACAGTGTAGCCCGGAATTTCTCACCTTCAAAGGCCATTTCTGCCCAAAGAAGAATGTGGACCTGCAGGTTCCAGATGGGAAGGAGAGGGGCCCAGGGGCTGGGTGAGGACAGAAGCTGATGCTCTGGCCTTAGTATGAATAACTCCTACAAATTCTTAATTCCTCAAAATACTGCCCAACATGCAACCAGCCACCTTTTATTGAACTTCCACGTGGGCAGACACTGTGCTTGGCTGAGGATACAGAGGAAAAAGACCCTGCTGCCCTCAGAGAACTTGTGGTCAAGGAGTAGAAGCTGTCGGGTAAAGGGCAGAGGGCTGGTGAGCACGGAGGAGAAAGTGCCAGACAGGGCATGGACCGCAGGGGTGGCTTCATAGAGGGGCAAGATTTAAGCTCGGAGGGAGTTTAGGGTGGCTCCCGGGAATTTGAATTTCTTTTTTTTTTTTTTTTTTTTTGAGCCCGGGTTTCCCTTTCCGCCGGGGGCGGAGGGCTGTGGCCGGGTCCCCGCCCCCCCCCCACCCCCCCCCCCCGGGTTTTCCCC
>NC_045435.1:102023785-102105643 GCF_002776525.5 Piliocolobus tephrosceles | reverse complement strand
CACACATACATACACACACACACACACACCCAGGCCTGGACTCCATTTTTTTGTTTTTGATTTTTGTTTGTTTGTTTTTTTGAGAGGGAGTCTCTCTCTGTCACCCAGGCTGGAGTGTAGTGGCGCGATCTCAGCTCACTGCAACCTCCATCTCCTGGGTTCCAGCAATTCTCCTGTCTCAGCCTCCCAAATAGCTTGGGACTACAGGCACACACCACCATGCGCAGCTAATTTTTGTATTTTTAGTAAAGATGGGGTTTCACCATATTGGTCAGGCTGGTCTCGAACTCCTGACTTCAGGTGATCCACTCACCTCGGCCTCCCAAAGTGCTGGGATTACAGGCGTGAGTGGACTCCTTTTTTTTTTGAGTCAGAGTTTTGCTCTTGTTGCCCAGGCTGTAGTGCAATGGAGTGATCTCAGCTCACTGCAACCTCCGCCTCCTGGGTTCAAGCAATTTCCCTGCCTCAGCCTCCTTAGTAGTCAGGATTACAGGCATGTGCCAGTACACCCGGCTAATTTTGTATTTTTAGTTAGAGACATGGTTTCTCCATGTTGGTCAGGCTTGTCTCAACTCCCAACCTCAGGTGATGCGCCCACCTTGGCCTCCCAAAGTGCTGGGACCATAGGCGTGAGCCACTGCCCCCAGCTGAACTCCATTCTTTTTTTTTTTTTTTTTTTTTTTAAGACGCAGTCTCGCTCTGTCGCTCAGGCTGGAGTGCAGTGGCACCATCTTGGCTCACCACAAGTTCCACCTCCAGGGTTCACGCCATCTCCTGCCTCAGCCTCCTGAGTAGCTGGGACTACAGGTGCCCACCACCATGCCCGGCTAATTTTTTGTATTTTTAGTAGAGACGGGGTTTCAACGCATTAGCCAGGATGGTCTCCATCTCCTGACCTTGTGATCTGCCCGCCTTGGCCTCCCAAAGTGCTGGGATTACAGGCATGAGCCACTGTGCCCGGCCCAGACTGCATTCTTAATTGGAGTCAGGGTGAGTTTAATTAGTCAGGTTGGGACCTGGGCATCAGCATAGTTTAAAGGGCTCCAGATGATCTAATGCATAGCAAGGGTTGAGAATTCCTGCCCCAGAAGAACCAATTGCTCCTTCACCCCTCAATGCTCTGACCCTGTGCTTTATGTGTTGTCCCTTTAGCATTTTACATGTGTTTTGTGCTACTTTGATGATAACCAACTTTCCTGAACGCCTACCTGAACGCCTTTCCTGAACATCTGGCACTTTACGTATATTATCTTTAATCCTTATCACAACTCTGCGAGGTAAATTAGATTAACCCCATTCTGCAGATGAAGAAGCTGAGGCTTAGAAAGGTTAAAGTAACTTACTTGTTAAATCAGTGGGAGCTGGGAGGAAGCACTCAACCCCCCAGCAAGCCTGACTCCAAGTGAGAGTCATTGCTCCTTAGACTATGCTGCCTTTGCTTTCGACGATTCAGGCACAAGAATCTACACATCCAGGGTCAGGGGTGCTTTCTTCCTATTTGCAACAGTTCTCAAATGAGGCGTTCAGCAACCCCTTGATAAATACTGACTGAACCTCAGAGTACTGGTGTTATTTTTTTGTTTGTTTTGAGGCGGAGTCTTGCTCTGTCACCCAGGTTGGGCGTACAGCATACAGGCTGGAGTACAGTGGCACGATCTCGGCTCACTTTAACCTCCACCTCCTGGGTTCAAGCTATTCTCCTGCCTCAGCCTCCCGAGTAGCTGAGATTACAGGTGGGCACCATCACACCCAACTAATTTTTGTATTTTTGTATTTTTTTTTTTTTTTAGAGACAGTTACTCTCTTGTTGCCCAGGCTGGAGTACAATGGTGCGATCTCAGTTCACCACAACCTCTGTCTCCTGGGTTCGAGCCATTCTCCTGCCTCAGCCTCCTGAGTAGCTGGGATTACAGGCATGCACCACCACGCTCAGCTGATTTTGTATTTTTAGTAGAGATGGGGTTTCTCCATGTTGCTCAGGCTGGTCTCGAACTCCCGACCTCAGGTGATCTGCCTGCCTTGGCCTCCCAAAGTTCTGGGATTACAAGTGTGCCACCGCCTCCATCCCAGAGTACCTGTTTGGGAGTATCCGAACGCAGGCTGAGAGGCTGGAGAGCTAGCCTCGGGGCCCGTAAGGATTCAGGTCTGTGCTGTGCTCTGTTGTGCGCCGAGCAGTCTCAGGGCCAGGGGAGTTTCAGGGCTGCCCTCCCCAGGCAGGCCTCTAACAAGGACAGGACAGGCTCTAAAAAGGACGGCGGGCAAATGAGAGAGGCTCCTTGGTTTCTAATGTATCATTCTCCAACACTCAGTCTCTCTTGGCAACTCTCTGGCCCAGAAGCACTGTTGAGAGCACAGGTCCCTCATGGTCAAGAAGGCAAGAGACCTGACTTTGGTGGCTCCTGGGTGGGTGGCAGGTGCCCCAACCCCACCCTAGCAGTGCCTCCGCCACCTGCAGGTCCCCTCCCCAATCTGCCACTGCTGAGGGCTGCTTAGATTTTTTGGACCAGCTGTGAGTCCATGTAGTTGCATTCTTTTCAAAGTAGGTGGTGTGTTAAAGGCTTGACTAAATGGGATTCAGTTTTTCTACTTTTGTAAGACTTCAAATGCAAACGTTCTTAAGTCAGAGGGAAAAGCCTTTGCCTCCAGCCACATGATGGACTTACCTGCAGCCATTCAAAAGGAGAACAGGCAAACCGCACAGTGGCACGGAAAGACAAGGATGATGGGCGCGAAGTGGGGGCAGATCCACATTCTAGAAGTAGCATAATCACAATTACTAAACATTGAAAAAAGGAAAATAAAGAGGTAGGAGAGCAGGGGAAGAATACATGAGAATGTTCCCAGCAGTTGTGTTATGATGGTGAAATTACACATAATTCTATTTCTTTTATTCACCAAATTTTCTGTAATGTGTCTATATGACTTACAATAAAGGGAAAGAAAAAATCTATTTGGGGGTAATCCATCCCAACAAAAACCATCAAATCTGATCCGCACTCCTTCATCTTCTGTCTCCTCCATGCGTTCCTAGAACAGGATAGGAACAGAGGTGGGAGGCTCTGTGACCCGCTGGAAAGCCCACCAGGCCCTGCTCTGGGGTGGTGACTTGGTCAGATTTTCCCACACCCAGTCTGGCAGTGGAAGATGGAAGGGCTGTATCCTCACTCCAACTGTGCTCCAGGACCAGGGTCCGTTGGGTCCCATGGACAAGTCCCTGTCATTCTGCAGGGAGCAGGAGGGGAAGTGGGAGGCCACTGCCGCAGACGTACTTTCCCCTTATGGGGCTCCTAGTGCCTCCCCTGGGTTCAGAGTCCAGCTCTGGGGCAAGCCAGCCTTAACGCTTTTCCCAGCCGGGTGCAAAGGCAGCCCTGTGGTCTTTGGTGCCTGCAGGGCTGATAGGTGTCCAGAACTGTGGTCGCGGAGAGTCAACAACTTTCCCTTTACTCTGAGGCTCTCTCCTCTTCCCAGGGTGGCTGGAGGCCCCACCCAGAAGATAGACCAGCCCACCCTGGCATTTTAGGTTGGTCACCAGATAAAGCAGGCAGTGGGTAGAGTGGTTATAAGCTTTGGACCCAATCAGACCCTGGTTCAAATCTCATCCAGTTTTGCCACTTACTAAATGAAGAACCTCAGGAAAATTACATGCAGTCAGAGCCTCATCTGGAAAAATGACATAATGACTCCTGTCTCACAGGGCTGTGATTTGGGTCAAGGGAGAATGGACATAAAGCACCTTGAACAGCCTCGACACACAATAGCTATTATTGGTGCCTCTGTCTTCCTGGCCCCTCCTAAGCCAGGCTCTTGGGGCTGGGGGAGGACCCTGGACTTGACTTTAGGGATTGGCCTCTTTTAATGCTCTGCTCTCACAGCTGAGTGTGGGGGGCTGGCTTTGGGAAAGCCATGTGACTTCAGGCTGGCTATTTAGCCGTTTCTTTGTGTCTCTTTGGCTCTGAAGGGGTGAGGTAATCCCTCAGAAGTGCATTCTTCCCGGGGAGAGAATGTCGCTGTTTCTTAGGGGGTTATAATCACTGTCCTTGCTGGAGGTTGAATGAGGACGGCAAGAGGGCTGACCTTGTCCCCTCCCCACCTTCCCACCCTGGCCACGCCCCACCACAGGATCTCAGAGTCAGGGGCCAGACTCCAGTCTCCAGTCTAGAAGGCTCTGGAAGTGTTTCCCTGAACAACATACGCAAGCATTGGGGGTATTTCTGAGGGACAGTGGTTGCTCTTATAAACTCACAGCAATATAATAATCATAAGGATTATATGGCCCCCCAATTTGGAAAGTACTTTCTCATACCTCATCTACTCCTATCTACAGCAACCTTGTGGGTGACATTATCTCCATTTCACAAATGAGGCCATTGAGATTCTACAGAGTAAATGATGATGAGAGGTAAGTGATAAACCAATGTCTCTTGACCACAAATCCTGGAATGTAAACATAAGTGCAGTAAACATGAACTCAATAGGAAGCCTCCTGGGGCTTCTCCCTGTGTATGGAACCCTGCACATGCCAAAAGGAAGTTCTTTGGTTCTCCTTTCAGTAGAGAAAGGGAGCATTTGATTAAAAGGGAGGTGGGGAAACAAGAGTGGTGGTAGGGGAGGCTGGGCGCAGTGGCTCACGCCTGTAATCCCAGCACTTTGGGAGGCCAAGGCGGGTGGATCACCTGAGGTCAAAAGTTTGGGACCAGCCTGACCAACATGGTGAAACCTGTCTTTACTGAAAATACAAAATTAGCCAGGCGTGGTGGCACTACCTGTAATCCCAGCTACTTGGGAGGCTGAGGCAGCAGAATCACTTGAACCCAGGAGGTGGAGGCTGCAGTGAGCCAAGATGGTGCCACTGCACTTTAGCCCGGGCAACAGAGTGAGACTCCATCTCAAAAAAAAAAAAAAAAGAAGCCGGGTGCCATGGTTCATCCTTGTAATCCCAGCACTTTGGAGGCTGAAGCAGGCGGATCACCTGAGGTCAGGAGCTCAAGACCAGCCTGCCCAACATGGCAAAAGCCTGTCTCTACTAAAAATACAAAAAATGAGCCTGGCATTGTGGTGGGCACCTGTAATCCCAGCTACTCAGGAGGCTGAGGCAGGAGGATCGCTTGAATCCAGGAAGCAGAGGCTGTAGTGAGCTGAGATTGCGCCACTGCACTCGTAGTGGGTAATCTTCCCCAGGTATTGGATGTGAGATTAACAGGCTGAGAAGGCAGATGCCTCAATGTCAAAGGTGGTGTTTTGAGAGTACAGAGGATCAGCTGATGCTACATCTGGGGCCTCTTAGGTGGTTCCCCAGCAGAATATGACCTAGTCCTTCCCACAACCCAGCCTCAACCCTCGGGAAAGAGAACCAAGTTTCCTGCTGCTGTGTCCCTTCCAATGCATCCTGGCCATGGGAGAAGAGAAATCTCTGAAAAGGCTTTCCAGGTTGCAAGATCCCCGCAGTGTTCAGAGAGGCAGGAAAGCAACCCCCTCTCCTGACTTGAGTCTGGGTCAAGTGTCCATGTCACCTACTTACTAGAATGGGAGGGATGGATGGGGCGGGTTTGCAGAGACCAGGAGAAGGTTGCTGGCAGCCAGCCCGGGCTCCATTTCCCTGCCCTGGGAGGGTGTGGTGGCCCAGGACCCCACAGCCTGTGGGGCCCAAACCCAGTGACAAA
Organism: Piliocolobus tephrosceles; assembly: GCF_002776525.5. Taxonomy (NCBI): domain Eukaryota; kingdom Metazoa; phylum Chordata; class Mammalia; order Primates; family Cercopithecidae; genus Piliocolobus; species Piliocolobus tephrosceles. Next base: position 102,099,983 of record NC_045435.1, on the reverse strand, counting down.
GACGTGCTTTGAGTCCCTCTGACTTCCAGATTGCTATGGGGAATGGGGAGGAGGGGAGCGAGGAAGGAAAGGGCGTCCATCCTAGACTGAGTATCCTGAAGCCGGCCATCAGTTCGGTTTTGCCACTGCCTGTCCCCGTGCCTTCGTGGCCGGTCGTGTGGTGGTGCTATTTTCAGCATGAGCAGTAGTAGCGCAAGTGTCGTTCTGCGCAGTCAGCCCACTTCCTGATGTGAAACCCTAGCCGGAGGTCTCCTCGGGCCCCTCCCGAGGCGCGGGCAGGCAGGCCCTCAGACTAGTTCCTGGAAACTTTATAGCCCCTCTCTCTGCACTACTCAGTTCCTCTCTCAGGGATTGCTCAAATAATAAAATAAAACATTATAGTAACAGTGAGCATTTATTGATCGCCTACTATAAGTTAGGCACTGGGCGAGGCATTTCATTGATATGATCTCATTAGTTACCACCTTGCCTTCCTTGTTCTGTACCCTGCTTGAGAAAGAGGTATAGTGTGTGGAGAGCAGGCCTGTCATTTCTAGCTCATTACATTTGTTGCTGATGGATTGGTCTTCAAAAAGCCATCATTTTTATGGAAAAAGTAGATTTCACTTACATTGTTCTGCTTCGCAGGAAAACTTCCAGAAACTTCAGTTTGAGCCAGGCCCATAGCTGCCTGTGTCCACATCAGGCATGACCTCAACAGTCATGTCACCTATAATTCACGAGCATCTTTCTAGTCCCAGCTGTTCCTCTCATCAAGGAGGCTGTATTTTAGATGTCTGTTTCTCCAGACTTTCTCTCTCTTGCTCAACGACTGAGGCCTTTCTTGCCAGAATTGGAGGAACAGAGGTTCTGGGTCCAGCTATGGACTGGTGGGACATGCGGTCAGGGGAGGAATTAGCAAACCTCCTCTCCCAGCCACTGGGGCCCTGGGCCGCTGCCCCCGCAGGAGCTGCCAGGAGAGTGGAGGAATCTTGGAGGAGGGCTGTTGGTGTAGGTGGGAAAGGGGAACATTCCCCCAGCTGGTGGTAGGAACTGGCTAGCCAGAGGCCTTTTTCACGGCCCAGTGCAGTGCGGCTCTTGTGTTTATGAGCTTTGTGAGATTTAGATCATTCTGTATTAGCCACAGGGTTTTGGGGGTCACATCAAAGGTTAGAAAGCTGTGGAAAGAGTTCTTTCCCCATGAATCACATGTCCCAAAAATGTAAATCTCTGAGAGGAGCCAGCTTGCTTTATAGAGCTGGCAGGAGAAAGGGGACAGCAAGAACTCCTGGAGAGTTTTTCTAAAGAAACCTCTGGAAGGTTGGACAAAGGAATTCTTAGCGAGAAAGGGAGCCAGAGGGGAAAGAGGCTCTGGGACCAGATAGATGGATGGGGTTGGGCACTGGGGTGGGGGCAGCAACAAGGCTTCAGTTGCTGCTGGCCTGGAGGAACTAGATGGCTGCATCACACGACTCCAAGAGGTATCCTGGCTTGTGCAGTGCACGACCTGTGTAGCCACACATGGCAGCCTTGTCTTTCCTTGCTACTTCCCGGATGGATTTGGTGGAGCCTCTGGAGGCTATAGAATCTGGAGGATTCTATAGGAACCTCCTTCATGGGCTCCTATAGAATCCTCCAGATGGTCATAGCTTAAAATTATCCATGTGCTTGTCTGCACCCATTCCTGGCCACTTCATAGTTACATCTTTGAGGACAGAGGCCATGTCTTCTAACATTTTGCTTTCTAGCCTGGCACATAGTATATGCTCAAAAAACATTTATGGAATGAATGAATAAACATTGTTAGAGAATTCTAACATTTAGGAACTGGGACAGCTAAGCCCAAGCACTGGGAACCAGAAAGAGCTCTGATTTCTTTGAAGAAAAAGTATGATCCAAAGACGTCAGCTTCTTAAAGATCCAGATCAACTACTACCTTTAGGAAGCCCCCCTAATAAAATTTTGTTCATTTAGTCCCTCTATTTCTCAAGCATTTACCAGCCCCTCTGTCAGGCACCAGATGGGGTTCCTTTAAGAATCCCAGTCTTGATGGGGCAACAGACATATGCTCCTGCTACCTGCTGCCAGAATGAAGCAGTCACAACTGCCTGGAAGGCCTGTGGGAGGCATGCAGGGCACTACAGGGTGCTGGAAACGGAACTGCTCACTCACTTTGCCAGAGAGGCAGGTTTCGTGGAGGAGCAAACGGGGCAGGGGCTTGGAGGGAAAGCACCCTCGGCTCTGCTCCTGTCTAGGTTTTGGCTTTTTTAAAAATTTATTATTTATTTATTTATTTATTTTGAGATGGAGTCTCACTCTGTCACCCAGGCTGGAGTGCAATGGCGTGATCTCGGCTCACTGCGACCTCTGCCTCCCGAGTTCAAGCGATTCTCCCACCTCAGCCTCCCGAGTAGCTGGGATTACAGGTGCATGCCACCAAGCCTGGCTAATTTTTTTGTATTTTTAGTAGAGACAGGGTTTTACCATGTTGGCCAGGCTGGTCTCGAACTCCTGGCCTCAGGTCATTCACCTGCCTCGGCCTCCCAAAGTGCTGGGATTATAGGTGTGAGCCACTGCACCTGGCCCAGGTTTTGCCTCTCTTGAGCACAGAGAGGGTAAGTGTGTGCTCTAAGGTCACAGAGCTTATAAGTACATCTTAAAACCCCAGTCTTCAACTCCACATCCTGTGACGTACCACTGACTTGCTTTCTGTGCTCAAGCTCAGGCCTGGAGAAGCCCCCTTCGCCTCCTGGAGCAGTGAAGGAAGGTGATGTGAGAGGAGGGCCCCGCAGCAGCTGTGGATTTTATTCCTGGGCCTCTCTTCATGTCCGCCCCATCGACCGTGCAGCAACTCCCGCCTCACTTGACACTCTGGTGCTGCGCTGCCTCACTTCACAGCTCATGTGCTCCCTGCTTGGTTCCTCAGCCCTGACCTGCATCACAATTCCTCACAGCGCCTTGGCACCCTCCGGCACCTAGGTGCTCCCCTTTTCCTGGCCACCCTGGCTGGTGTGCCAACCTCCAGGCCTTCACAGGGGACTGGGGGCTTTGGCTCCTCCAGGTCTGGACACAGCTCACTCCACTGAGCCTTCCACCCTGGCCCGAGCCCAAACAGGTCTCCTGCCACCAGCTGCCAGCCTCCCCAGCCAGTCTCCTCTGCTCGGGCTCTAGGCATTGCCTCTTCCCTGGGCTCACCAGTGGTGACACTGTCCGTTCCTGCCCACTGGACTGCAATATCAGAATACTTTGCCCTCTAGCAATGTGGCTCAGGAGAGAGGACATGGGTTCCAGAGTCAACTCTGTCATCTGCCAGCTCTCACAGTTCCTTAACGTCCCTGGGCCTTACGGTTCTCATCTGTGAAATGGGAATGACACCTCTCTCAGAGAAACACAGGCACCGCAGTGAGATACATGCTCGGCTCTGCGCCTCATACCCAGCTTCTGAGGACAGAGGGAGCTGACGGCAGCTCGTGCTCTCAAACGCTTCTCACGATCATTATCAGTCTTGTTCTACCCTGAGGTGAGCAGAGAAAACTTCATTGTACCCATTTTAAATGAAGGAGATTTGGGTTCAGGAAGAGTAAGTGACTTGCCTAAGGTCACCCTGCTCATCAGGAGAGGGCTGGGTGCGAACCCCAGCATTGTGATTCTGCATTCTGTGGCACCAGAATAAATTGTTCCCACTCTCTCCTCCACTGTCAGGGCTCCCCTGCCTTATTGTGAGACCCCTGCCGCCTGCCCTATGCTTAGAATGCCAGTGTGAAGGGGCATCACTCGGGCTCTTCCCATGGTCTCAAGCAGACCCTTTGGGTGGAGAAGGGTGAGAAGAACCCTCCAGATAGGTCGTGGGGTGGCTAGAGCTCTAAAAGCCCCCTTTGAGACCACACTTCCTCTCTGTGGCCCACTGAGGACTGCCGAAGGCAGCACTCAGAGCCCCAGGAAGGAGGAGGCTTCGGGTTGGGAGCCATGCCTTGTGCCCCCCAGTCAGCCCAGATTCTGCTCCTCGGGCGCCCCAGGCCCTGGCCAGAGCAGCCCTGTGGCCCGTTGGCGGCCACTGCCCAGCCCCCATCTGCGGGCTGCCAGGGCTGGCAGCCTCATGGCCACGCTGCACAACTCCGCGCCTCTCCTCCTCAGTTTATTCCTTCCAGACACACAGTTGCTGCTTTTTATTTGGATCACTTTTCTGTGTTATGGTATTTGGGTTGCTTTTCCAATCCCTCCCCCAACCCCTGCCTTTCCCCCATGGCAGGATTCCTAAGAAGACTCGTTTTTGGAGAGAGCTGCAAGCACATCTGCTCTCTGACTGCAGCATTCCGGGAGGGCCCTGTCAGGGGGCTCAGGTCTCAGGGAGCCAGGACACGCTGGGCGGGGCGGGGGAGCGGCGGGCAGGGTACAGGGCCGCTGGCAGTCAAGGCCTGTGGTGGGCACGCTCACTGAGGCAGGCAGTGCTGGGCCTGGGGGCCTGAGGCTGCTGCCAACGTCCTGGAGCCGCAGCTCACCAACTCCCTGGCCCCATTGGCTGTGGCTGCTGGCTCTCAGCTCAGATATGAGTAGGCCAGACTTGGGTCGAGAGAGAAACCAGGAGCCTTTAAAAACACCCTGGCCTTTGGGCTCCCTTTTCTGAGCAGATCTGAGGGGTGGGGGTCCTGTGTGTGGTAGGTGTTGGAGTGCGCATGGGTGTACCCTTATGTGTACTAGAAAGAAGTGTGGTGGTCGTATGGAGATTCAGAAGCCACAGGGCCTGGGTTCCATTCCTGACTTTCCCACCAACTGGCTGTATGAACGTGGGCAAGTTACTCCGAAGTGGGGATAACAGCATGCCCCCAAACTCCACTGTGAGGATTAAACGAGTTAATACATGAAAATACTTCCTGGCACATAGTAAGTGCTCAATAAATGTTTTAGCTGTTATTATTATATATGCACTGGGATGTGTGTGGAATTACTAGATTCGGGGTGGTGCTCTTGGACTTTGGAGTGTGAGCATTGCTCCCCAGCTTGCTAAAAGTGCTGGCTTCTGGGCCTCACCGCAGAGATTGTTTCAGCAGATCTTAGGAGGGCTCAGGAATTTACATTTTAATCCAGAGGCCTTGGCGATATTGACATGTTGGTCCAGAGTCTGATCTGGAGTCATCTGAGGTGTCTGGATGAACAGAGCCTTGGGAAGGCTTGGAGTGTGTGTGTCTTGATGGCAGGGGCTGCAGGGGTGTGAGAAGGATTGGATTATTTCCTAGGCTCTGGTAAATCACTCAGAACTGCTTTGCAAATGGAGCTGGAGACCCACTGAAGGAGTGGAGTGGAATGAGGCAGCCCCAGGCAGGAGTCACCCCAGATAGAGCCTTGGGGCTCTAGGAAGGAATGAAGACTGCTGGGGTTTTCAGCAGGGAACTGACACAGTCCGATTGAATGGTTTGGGTCGGAGCCACCTGGTTTACAGCCTGAGGCACAGCAGATGGCAAGGAGGGTGTAAAATTGCAACTAGCTCAAGGCTACAATGGCAGAAGGGTCTATGCCCTGAGGGCAGGAGCAGCAGCAGGATCTGGAGGAAGAGAGGATACCCCAGATTGAGCGGCTGTGCCCACCCCCTTCACTTCTGAGTTAATGATGTCAGAGCATCCAAGCCAGGGCCTGGGGTCCGTGAGCCCACGGCTCCAGCAGCCCAGCCAGGATCGCTTAAGATAAGAATCAGGCTCTTGTAAACTCACCCACTCAAGTGCTTGTAGTCTCTTGATTCATTTTCTTCTGCTTTCTCTCTCAGCAAAGATGTTTTAGAAAAACTCTTTGTTTTGACTGAGCTAAGAAAAGAAGGAGGTGGACCCCCCTTAGGCTAGAGAGAGGGCTGGTCGTCTGTTCCAGGAAGGAGACTGGGGGTACCAGCAGTGGACTGATGGTGTGAGACCTCCCTTCCAGGAGCAGGCCAGTGGGGGCAGCCTGGAAGGCCTGGTTCTCCCAGCGGGGGTCTCCTTTCAGACGGTGGATTGGATGTGTATATAAGTGTATGTGAAGGGGGTGTGTGTGGGTATTCACACAGCAACAAGATATTTACTGAGTGTGTACTATGTGTCAGACACTGTTCTAGATGCTAGGGCTACACCTGTGAACAGAATGAAGATCCCTGCACTTGAGGAATGTGAGGTCGATGGGAATTTCATTTCTGGAGGGATGGATAAGTGCTGTGTGTATGAGTCCACGGTGCACACACAGGTGAGGAATGGAGAATAAGGCAGACCTGGGTCAGGAAACATCTGCCATTCTCCAGGCATGTGATCTTGGGCAAAATACTTTCTGAGCATTGGTTTTCCATAAAATGGGAAAATAATATCTTTCTCTCACAACTGTTGTGAGACTAAATATGCAAATGCTTGGAAAGCTCTAAGCAAAATACCTGATACATGATAGTTGCCAAACGATATTTTTTCTTCATGTTTCCTATGGAGTTGGTGGATCTATTTCTGCATGTATACACCAAGTTATGTGTTTGTATCTGGGCAGCGTGTCCCATGTGTCTGAGAGGTCTAAATGTGTGAGTTCTCCCCAGGTGACAATCTCCTTCCCTCAGGATGTGCCTTGTGCTGTAGAGATATCTCAGATCTGACTAAAGGTGGCATTGCCTGTTCCATTCCAAGCCAGGAGGCCCACTAATAAAGAGGGAGTAAAGGTTGTTCTGTCTAGAATCCTAGGAACTGGTCTGCTAAAGCCTTGGCTTAGGTCTGCCATGAGTCCCTCCAGTTGCAGTGTGACTCTCGTTTGCAGTTCTGTTTTTAGTGCACACAAAGAATCCTCAGCCACCCCTTGGGGACACCCACCTACACCAACTTGCAGCTTTTCTTTCCCAGTTCTATAACATCTTGGCCACGCTGCTCCCTGCTGAGACCCTCCCAGTATCCCCCAGGTCATTTGTAAAAGTGGATCTAGAAGGTAGACCCAGGACCAGCCCTCAACAGGCAACTGTGGGAGCAGAACTGTATTGTTTAATGATCCGCTTAGGACTCCCACTATTCTTGCTTCCTCCCGCAGAGTGAGAAGAGAGGTGAGTCCGGTTCCCGCTCTCCTTGCTCTAGACTGTCTCCCAAGGAGAAAGCCCATGGTTTTGTCTATGTCCTCTAAGAAGGCGACTCAGAGTGTCTACTCTTAGCCTCAGCGGCCCTCCTCTGCCCCATTTCTAAGTGTCCACTGGCTGTCCAACTCAGCAACTGAGTGCGCCTGAAGCCATATCCACCTTCCTGCCCCCAAACCAGATCTCCCTGGGCATCCAGCTGTTCTGACGAATGACTCCGCTACGTTTCCAGGTGCTTCAGCTGGAAACACTGAGTCATATCTTACATCTCCCTCCGTTTCATTTCCCACAGTTCATCCGTTATCAAATCATTTCAAATTATTCCCCCAGCCAATCCTTTCCCACCCCCATTCCTGCTGCCACCATTGCTGTGGTCAAGCTGTCATCTGGACTATTGCCGAGGCCTCCCACTTGGCCTCCTTGCCTCCAGCCTCCCCCTTCACAACCAGCCAGTCCATCTTCCTCAAGCATCGCCATGAGCTCACTGCTCTCCCTCCCTCCTCCCACCACTTCCCCCAGGGACTCTCTCCATCCACAGTACCCTATCCTCTCCTCCAGACTTTTGGCCCCAGCATAATCAGTCCCCTCGTTGTTCCCGGGACACAGTGCACACTCCTGCTACCCTTCCGCTTCTGGGGGGAGTTGTTTCCCTTGCCTGGAACCCTTTTTCCCATTCTAACCTTTCCCCTACGTTTTCACCATCTTTAACACTAGGTAACATCCCTGGCTGAGCTGCACCGTAAGGTTTTAAAAACAGGGTGAGGAGAAGGCTAGAAAAGTTGGGGAAAGGGGCTAGGTGCAGCGGCTCATGCCTGTAATCCCAGCCCTTTGGGAGGCCAAAGTGAGAGGATCTCTTGAAGTCAGGAGTTTGAGAGCAGCCTGGCCAACATGGTGAAACCCTGTCTCTAGAAATACAAAACTAGCCAGGCGTGGTGGTGTGCCGCTGTAATCTCGGCTACTTGGGAGGCTAAGGCATGAGAATTGCTTGAACCCAGGAGGCAGAGGTTGCAGTAAGCCGAGATTGCGCCATTGCACTCCAGCCCGGAAACTCTCTCTCAAAAAAAAAGGTTGGGGGAAGGGAGCAAAACTGCTAGCAGTTTGCTAGAGGTAGAGAATTTAATTCACCCCTTCACTTCTGAGTTCTGGGCAGACTTTTGCTTTGTTTTGGGAAAATCAACACAAACCTAAAACTGTTACTGTCAGCCTATATACAGATGTTAACTGTTCTGGTTTAGCGACGGAGATGGCCCTGCCTTGGGAACCTGGTCTGCCTTCCCTTCTTTTTTACCCTGAGATTTGAGGACAGAGATGATGGACGGAGGGAACCTAGACTTGTCCCAATGGGGGCTGCTATTTTCAGCTGAATTTGGGAGAGTTGCTGCAAGAGATAGAAAGCAGACAGACAGCCTTTCTGAGGAGGCTGAAGGGCCGTGGCACTGTCGCTTTGGGACCTAGGTGACCTATCTTGGCACAGACTGCAGAAAAGGACATTGTATCCGGTTTGGAGGGAACCCAGTAACTCTCCAGAACTCCATCAGCATTAGAGGAAGCGGCAGCCATGAATGCTGGGGACCCCTCAAGGCACGTTCCCAGCAGACGGTCCTTTCCTGGGCCTCCACGAGCCCTAGTTATGACTGCAGTGGACAGATGGGTTTGTGACATCATGTGAGACATCCACTACAAGGTAGGCTCAGTGTCATTGTAACTCACTGGTAAAGTAGCAATAAGTCATTTATACCCTGGGCAAGTGAAAACAACATTACTAAAGATAGAAAGCCACACTATACTGTTAACTGTGGTTGCCTCTGGGTGCCAGTATTGTAGAGAATTCCTTTCCTTCTTTGTATTTTTATGAAACCTTCCAATATTTCCACCATAAGTATTTGCACTTAGAAAAACAAAAGCTATGAATAAAGAAGATACTCTATCTTTCCTTCCCCTTCCCGCTGCCTGCGGCCACACCGACAGTACCTCCCAGGTGCAGGGCTTGACAAGCAGTCAGGGCAGATCAGCATCTATTTCTTGTTGCAGGTACATGTGCAGCTCTGCCAGCTCTTTCACAATCAAGAACATCTCTCCTTCTTCCGACCCCACCCGCCACTTACTCTGCTTGCTGGAGCTATTTCTCAGAACATGCCTGGCCTGCTCCCAGTCTGCGCCTTCATACTTGCTGTTAACTCCACCAGCTCCCCTCCTCCAAGTCCCCCCAGACAGCTTCTGGGCCCCTGCTTATGGCTTTCATTTTGACTCCAACATCACTTCTCAGTGAGGTTTTCCCAAGCTGGAAGGGAAAGGACCCTTCTATTGGGTCCAAGCTATTTAAAACTGTACACCCTCCCAGCACTCTCTCCCCCTTGCCGGCTTCATTTCTGCTTATGACACGTGTCATCATCTATATCCTTAGGATGTAGGCTCTATGAGGGCAAGGTTTTTGTCTATGTTGGGTTCTCTGCTGTAATCGCACTACCATGTGTATGCCTGGCATTTATAAGATGCTCAATCAATGTTTATAGTTACCACATTCCAGACCCTGTGGTAGGTGGTTAGTAACTTCCCAGTCTTCAGTGTTTTGAGGAGTTGGTACATTATCTCCATTTTAAAGAGCTCAGAAAGGTCAGATAACTCTGCTGATGCTGCACTGTCATCCATGGCAAGTGGGCAAGTGGGAATGGAGTGTCTTCTCTGAGAGCTTTTCATTTCAGGAGGCTTCCTTTTTCTTTCTTTCTTTCTTTCTTTTTTTTTTTAATTTTTGAGACAGGGTCTTTCTCTCTGTTGCCTAGGCTGGAGTGCAGTGGTGCAATCACAGCTCACTGCAACCTCAAACTCCTGGGCTCAAAAGATCCTCCTGCCCAGGCCTCCAGAGTAGCTGGGAATACAGGTGCATGCTACCACCCCTAATTTTTAAATTTTGTGTAGAGACAGGGTCTCATTAGGTTGCCCACACTGGTGTTGAAGTCTGGGCCTCAAACAGTCCTTCTGCCTTGGCCTCCCAAAAGTGCTGGGATGACAGGAGTGAGCCGCTGCCCCTGGTCCTCCTCTATCTTTATGGCTTGGGTATGTGGCTGTCCCTCACCATGCTCGATACACAGCAGCCCTCCCGAGGCTTTCTTAGGCTGAGGTTGCTGTTTCCTCTGCACTGATTGCCCCAGCGCATGGTCCACAGGACTGCTGCAGCAGGTCTGGGAGATGTCTCAGAGGCATCATCCCTTAAAAATGGGCTTCTCTCCCAAATAAGGTCCCTACAATCAGAGAAGCCAACTTGCCCTGGTCCCTCATCATTGCCTCCGCCCTCCAGTTTGGGTGCTCTAGGCTGTGGTACACATGAACACTGCCAGAGGTTTTCTTTCCTCCCTCCACAGCCCCACTGCTGTAATGGGAGTTGGCTGCTCCCTAAGTACCCTCTGAGGGTGGAATGCCAGCAACATCCCAGGTGATTTAGGTTGAAGTTCTGGATGTGCCACTCGTTACTTATGTCATGAGCTTGTCCAAGTCATTTAACTTGTGCATTGAAAGAATGTAAGAAATTATTCCTTCCTCATGGTTTCCTTAGAGTATCTTAATGCTAGCAAATGTGGAACCTGCCTCATAGGGCTGTCATGCAGATGCATGAGATAATGTGCTTATCATACTTAGCACTATGCCTGGCATACAAAGCTTAATAAATGCTGGCTGCTACTGTTATTGGTCATGGCTGACTTGGGAACTCGGTAGTCTGAAACCAGCTGGTCTGAAACCAGCTGGTAGGATGGTTTGTGGCATGTGGACTGCATCTGATCCCTACTCCAATAATCCACTAACCTCTTTCCTGGATCTTCAGTCCTTAGACTGAATTTCCCTGATCAAGGTCACATAGTGGACTTTGAAAAGGCCTTGATTGGGACACTTTTCAGAATAGCTAACCTCCTTAGTCAGTACAGTTTCTGCTGGGAGGTAACTGTCCTCTCTGCTGGGCTGCACAATTTGCACAAGTATCAATTGCCACCATGACCAAGGCATGAAGCATAATTACCTCAAGTGGAAACTGTGATTGAGGCTATGAATTGAGGCTGGATTTGCAGGGACCACAAATGAGCTGCCACTTCTGGAGCACTATGTGCCTACTGGATATGGGTCTGTAATCAACCTGAGCCTGTTTCCAAACACAGGCTCTCTGAGTTCCGATGGGTCAGAAGTCCTGACTTTGGTGAGTGTCATGATCCCTGCAGAGTGTGTGGCTGAACCAAGAGAATGTCCTCTTGTCCAAGACATGATTCAGAGTTGTTTATTTATTTATTTATTTTTTGCAGGAGACTGGAGTTTTATTATTACTCAAATCAGTGTTCCCGAGCATTCAGGGAACAGATTTTGTTTGTTTTTTGTTTTTTTTTTTTTTTGAGATGGAGTCTTGCTCTGTTGCCAGCCTGGAGTGCAGTGACATAATCCTGGCTCACTGAAACCTCTGCCTCCTGGGTTCAAGCGGTTCTCCTGCCTCAGCCTCCCGAGTAGCTGGGATTACAGGTGTGCAGCACCATGCCCAGCTAATTTTTGTATTTTTAGTAGAAACGGGATTTCACCATGTTGGCCAGGATGGTCTCGATCTCTTGACCCCATGATCCGCCCACCTCAGCCTCCCAAAGTGCTGGGATTATAGGTGTGGGCCACCGTGTCCAGCCTGGGGAGCAGACTTTTTAAGGACAGCTTGGTGGGTGGGGAAAGCCAGTGAGCCAGGAGTGCTGATTGGTCCGAGATGAAATCATAGGGAGTTGGAGCTGCTGGCTGGGTCAGTTCCTGGGTGGGGGCACAAGATCAGAGGAGACAATTTATTGATCTGGGTGGTGCCAGCTGATCCATCAAGTGCAGGGTCTGCAAAATATCTCAAGCACTGATTTTAGGAGCAGTTTAGGGATGGTCAGAATCTTGTAGCCTCCAGCTGCAGGACTCCTAAACCATAAGTTCTAATGGCCAGAAACGGCTAATGGCTTCTAATGGCTAATGTTAGTCCTACAAAGGCAATCTAGTTCCCAGGCAGGAAGGAGGTCTGCTTTGGGAAAGGGCTGTTACCATCTTTGTTTAAACTATAAACTAAGTTTCTCCCAAAGTTAGTTCAGCCTATGCCCGGGAATGAACAAGGACAGCTTGGAGGTTAGAAGCAAGATGGAGTCAGTTAATTCAGATCTCTTTCACTGTCTCAGTCATAATTTTGCAAAGGCAGTTTCGATCCCTCCCTTTGAGTTTTATAACACCTTCATCTTAAGGAATAGGATGTGAAGATGGAAAAGGTTGTCAATTGCTCTGACTTCTTCTTGCTAACAGGGGACGTAGTGGGAATGGGAGTGAACCCCAAGGTGAGAAGTGTGGAACCGCTTTGCAACCCTCTGAGCAACTCATGCAGGCCTGGGTGGGCTTTTGTGGCAAAAACATTGGCACTCTCATCTATAGTTTTACTACAGTGTTTAACTGAAACAGCCTACTATAAGGTAAATAACAAGTCCTAGGATGAGGAGTACAATTCACAATTTTAAAAGCAAAGATTTGAAAGCATTAGTTTGGGGACTTCTAACCCACAAAGAATTAAGAATTTAGTCTAAACTGCAGGAAAAAACCTCAAGAACAGCTAACAACAATGTACTACAGTTTTTCTTTTGAAGCATAATTTTTCCCTTTCCAGTTCCCATTTTTATTAAAAACAAATCATGATAGAACTGATTTGTTTACAAAATAAACCTTAGTGTTACCGACTATTTGCATATTGTACAGCAAGAATCATTATTTTTCACTTACGCTTTTTAAATCGGCTTTGATAGAACTCTGTTCCATGTAGAATCTCAGATAAGACTTTTCAGAAGCCAAGCCCAGCCATGGGTTTGTACCCTCAAATACCTATGAGTTGGCAAATTCCTCTCCTCTTGAGGTCCCAAGATAACTTGGAGTTCCTGGGCCTGTTAGAAAGTGACATTCTTTACTTACCACAGGTCAGGAATTTTGTACAGGACTCTGTGTGGACAAGGTATGAGGCCAGATGCCCCAACAGGCTTTAATTGGCTCTATAAGTCAACTTTGATTCTTTAAAGAAAGCATCCATTCCAGTCAAAGCCTTGGTAAAATAACCAATTTCTCCAATTGTGTCCTGTTACAAAAGAAAACAGATTCTTATTGTACTTATGCAATTAGCTATACTGCCATAAATTGAGAATGTTCACAAATAGTTTCCAAATTCTGGAGAAATCAGGTAGGGAGGAGCAAATATGCTCCAAATTTTGTTCACAGGAGTATATTTTACTCACTTGTTAAAAGCTGCAAATAGCTCTAAAGAAATAAGTTCTCTTGACTCTGAAAACAAAAAGTTTAGCAATGTTCAACACATTAGCTCTCCATGAGAGTCCTGGAAGTTTGGTTTTTTCCTCTATTCCAATAGCATGATTTTTAAAGTTAGCAAAGTTATCTGAGACCTGCACTTCAGAGTCCTATATTTGATTATAAACTTCGTTTTGAAAAGGACCAAAGCAAGACAAAATGTCTGTGGATGACAAAAGTCTATAGCCACTATTAAAGCCACAATTGACTAGGAATTTTGGTTACTTGTGGCATACAATTTTTTTTTTTTTTGAGATGGAGTCTCACTCTATTGCCCAGACTGGAGTGCAGTGGCGTGATCTTGGCTCACTGCAAGCTCTGCCTCCCGGGTTCACGCCATTCTCCTGCCTCAGCCTCCCAAGTAGCTGGGACAGGTGCCTGTCACCATGCCTGGCTAATTTTTTTGTATTTTTATTAGAGACAGGGTTTCATCATGTTAGCCAGGATGGTCTTGATCTCCTAACCTCGTGATATGCCCGCCTTGGCCTTCCAAAGTGCTGAGATTACAGGCATGAGCCACCGTGCTCAGCACAATGTTTTTTTGTTTTGTTTTGTTTTGTTTTGTTTTGTTTTGAGACAGAGTCTTGCTCTTGTTGCCCAGGCTGGAGTGCAATGGCATGATCTTGGCTCACCACAACCTCCGCCTCCTGGGTTCAGGTGATTCTCCTGCCTCAGCCTCCTGAGTAGTTGGGATTACAAGCATGTACCACCAGGCCTGGCTAATTTTGTATTTTTAGTAGAGACAGGGTTTCTCCATGTTGATGTTGGTCAGGCTGGTCTCGAACTCCCAACCTCAGGTGATCTACCCGCCTCAACCTCACAAGTGCTGGGATTACAGGTATGAGCCACCACACCCGGCCACTTGTGTCATACAATTTTATATGATAATTATAATTATTAATAATGTGCACCTAATTATGTCAACATTATAGAAGTTTCCTGTAATTCTGGAATACATACTAATAACATATTTATACAAACACAGTCCAAAGTGAACCAAAGACCATTCACTCTTCTATTTGAAAGTTTTTCCTCTATTCTAATGTCACAATCTCCAGAGTTATTAATCAGAATCCTAAATGTAAGAGCACCCGTTAATTTTTTTTTTTTTTTTTTTTTTTTTTTGAGACGGAGTCTGGCTCTGTTGCCGGGGCTGGAGTGCAGTGGCCGGATCTCAGCTCACTGCAAGCTCCGCCTCCCGGGTTTCCGCCATTCTCCTGCCTCAGCCTCCAGAGTAGCTGGGACTACAGGCGCCCGCCACCTTGCCCGGCTAGTTTTTTGTATTTTTTTAGTAGAGACGGGGTTTCACTGTGTTAGCCAGGATGGTCTCGATCTCCTGACCTCGTGATCCGCCCGACTCGGCCTCCCAAAGTGCTGGGATTACAGGCTTGAGCCACCGTGCCCGGCACCTGTTAAATTTTATAGCTGATTATAAAACCATCTTTTAAAGAGGACCAAAACGAGACAACAATTGTGAATGACAAAAACATTTTAGGGCAGCGACAGTTAAAGATGTGATTGACAAAGAAATTTGTTACCTCTGTGGCATAGAGCCTGTTAACATAATAATTATAATTATTACTGATAACACATACTAAGTCATATTAGAATTATAGGAATTTGACATAATTTCAGAACACATACCAGTAACACATTAACACAAATATAGACCAAAGAAAGCCAAACACCATTTCATATTGGACAATGCTTCCTGTATGATTTTTGTACCATATAAGCCAAATGTCAATTCTGGACTTTAGAGGACCTAATATCTAAAATATTAGGTTAGAAAGAGACATAATTTATAATTTGATTTTGGAAAGTCTGTCAAATATCAAATGTTTAAAACACTGGATATCACAAAATAGACTCCCAGATCACCATAAAGTCATTCATTTGGCCAAAATGATAACTCCAAAAAAATTTTTTAAAAAGAAAAACCTTTACTCTGATAGAAGAGACTTAGCTTTCCAACAAGACCCAACGAAGATAGCATGAGGCCAACTGAATTTGTCTCTTCTCTCTCTCCTTTTTTTCCCCTCTGCCATTAACCCAAAGGAGAAAACAAAACCCTTTCATTATCTTTTAACATTACATAAAAATCATCTTCAAAAGAGAAAACCAAATTTCATGTTTGCATTAGTGCATCTTTAATGTTAAAGTTAGTTTTTAAAATACTATTTTATATCTCTATCCAGTTTTAATTAGTTTGACCATAAGGTAAGATTTTCATCAACTTTTTAGAACCCTTTACAATTTTCCATCAAACAGCAGATCAATTTTCTAAGAAAACCCTGTTATTCCGACAAATGGGTCCAGATTCTGGCCCCACATCAGTATGATTTTAATGTTTTAACCTACGGAAAAAAGCTAAACAATTTCTTTTAAATCTTAGCCAACTTGTTTATACCCACAGAATTTTTACAAGATCAACACTTTTCAAGCCCTTTTCACTTTGCTTAAACCTTCTGTTTTGTTCCATTACTCTTTTAGGTTAAGACAATCTTTAAAATCCTCTGGGCTGGGCTCAGTGGCTCATGCCTGTAATCCCAGCAGTTTGGGAGGCCAAGGCGGGCAGATCACCTGAGGTTAGTAGTTTGAGACTAGCCTGACCAATATGGTGAAACCCCATCTCTACTAAAAATACAAAAACATTACCCAGGTGTGGTGGCATGCGCTTGTAGTCCCAGATACCGGGGAGGCTGAGACAGGAGAATTGCTTGAACCTGGGAGGTGGAGGTTGCAGTGAGCCGAGACCGTGCCCAGCGAGGGCAACAACGAGACTCTGCCTCAAAAGTAAATAAATAAAATAAAACCCTCTGAACTAGACAAAACTACATTCCCTTTAACAAAAGCCATATTCCCATGCCTTCTTATAATCTTTTACCAAAAACACATTCCCTACACACCTTGTATGTAAAACTCTAGTGGTCTCAACTACATGTTACAATGTTAACTCATAGCAACTTTAATTTTTAGTGAAAAACCCTGATAAGTAAGCAATTTTAATTATGTACCAGGGTAGAACCTAGGACATCAGACAGAAATGAAGATAAAGTCTGAATCCTTTTAGTATAGTTAGTGACCATGGCTCTCCATATGTCCACAGGCTTTATCTATAATCTAATGCTCCAAAGTAGGTAAATCGAATACTTTTCAAAAGTCAAAGAAACAGTCTGACCTTAAAGTATCTAGCAAATCTGATATCTGACCTTAATTTAGACCAAGCATCTACATTTTTGAGACATTCTATTTTACCAATAATCTTTAAAACTGTCTTTATTTCCAAAAGAGTACTAAAGTCACGTGAACGAAAAGACATTAAAGTTTCTATTTTTCTGACAAAATATTTAAGTGCTTATTTTTCTAAGCCAATTAATCAGAGCTCTTTTATATATAAACATACAACACATATAAATACACAAACAGACAGAAGATTCAGCACTTGTAAGATTTTTCATTTGCCAGTTTCTTAACTGGATTAAGGCTTCAGGGTAGAGCCTGTGGAAGAAGAGGGCCAGGAAAGCATGCGTTTCCAGGGCCAAATAAGCAGCAAATAAGCAGCTGAAGGCAAAGACAGATCCCCAAAATTAAGAGTGCCATTTCATACTGGTTCCTGAACCCCCAGTGGGAGAAGACAGTGCAGTGCTTCCACCCTGCATTTCATTTTGCAAGGCAGCCTAAAGCCAATCAGCCCATTTTGCAATCAGCCCATTCCTCATGGAAGTCTCATCTCCATTGTAGGGGCTGGGAATGTTCCCTTCTCTTCCAGGTGTCCACGAGCATGCTTCTCTGATCCAAGTGTGCAGAGTCAAGTATCCCTCCATAACTGCTATTAGCCATCCCTTAAAGTATACTTCCTACCTAGCTATTACACATCACAGCTCTCTCATAGTGAGAAGTAATTTCTGGTACCCCCGAAACTCAAAACCGTCGATAACACAGTGCAGAACAGACCAGAGCCTTTGGTTTTGAGAGGGATCCATCCATTTTTAACTCCTGGCGTTTCATGAGGAAAACAGAGGTTTTGTTTTTGCTTTTGTTTTTCCCAAAACAGGATCTGTGGTGCCTCCTCTGTTTTTCCCAAGGAGTCCCAGGCTACCAGAAGTTAGCTTAGGGCCTCTCATGTGTACATTAAGAGTGGCAAGACAAAACAAATGAAGAAAAATATTTCAGCCCACTGAGAAGAAAAAATTTTTCCAGAAAAACAAGTTCCAAGAGGAGAAACACATAAAGGCCTTTTAAATGCATCTATAGCTTGTTTATCCACTTTTAATTAAGCTGACTTTTAACCATAAGCTGACTTTTAAAAAAGAAATCCTTTTAAAACTCTCAGTACCCAACTTTAGCCATGACAAGTGGCCAATATTCCTAGCTTCTAAACTTTACCAAAGGTAACCTCCTAGGTGCTTCGAAGACATGGTAAGCAGTTTCTTTCTTTTCTTTTTTCTTTCTTTCTTTTTTTTTTTTTTTACAAGATTTAGAATCTCCACAAGGTAGTTCAGAGAAAGGAAAATTCAAGAGAGGAAATCAGAAACTATTTGTAAGAGAAAAAAATCCCAGTAAATGGCAAAGTTACACAAATAACAAACCAGAAAGGAATCACTCCAGAAGCCAATAATTGAACCCAGGCCACCACTGTCAAAAGATAAAGGCTTAGCTACTGAGTTATACAGCATTGAGAAGCGTCTGTTGCTTTTCCCAGAAGGAGCATAGAGAAGCCAATTTCAAGCTTGCAAGGCTTTTAACTGCTCAAGAAAAACTTTTAGGACTATGACATGAACCCCAAAATTCCTGTGCTCTGGCTGGTGGAAACTAAAAACAGTATCCACACATGGTCACAAGGTTAAGCTCTTAAGGACACAAAACAAGACAGAGAAATTTCATAGAGTATTCGTTTCAGGGACCCGTAGCAAAATTTGTAACTGACCAGCCTGCCAAGCTGACTTGAAAAGCAGGCTTATAGGGGTCCTAAACCCACATTCTATCCTGTGACAGCCCTCTCTCCATTACAGAACACAGAAAGACAAATTCTTTGCACAAAGTACACCAGATGTGCTACAGCCTAAGACTAGTCTCACAAGTCCTTTTTTCTATTAATCAAACCCTTGCAGAGGAGACAAATAGTTCACTGTTTATCCAGACAAAGAGAAAGAGACCAGAAACTTGGCTGGTAAGAATTTCTTACCCTTTTTGTTGGGATACCAGGTTTCTGGGTTCCCTTTCTCTGCAGCTTCCAGAAGAATGAAGCAGCTTCTGATGACCCTGCTTGCTTGTGCTATAGCTGTGGGGTTTAAGACACTTACAAGAGAAAATCACCCTTTCCTGCTTTATGGAACCAAAGACAAGATTCTCAGTTTGCAAGATGCTGCCCAACGGGCTACATGGGGAACCGAATTAACATTTTCCATCCCAGCAAAATACACATAACAAAACAGACATTAGTCACTTCGTGCAGCACCCAATATCAGCCTAGCAAAGGTCAAAATTTTTCCATTGGTCCCTGTTGTCTTTGACCCACTCCAGGTGGGGATGGATGACCTCTGAACGGTAATTCACAATGGGGTCTCTGGGCAAGGGGAAGACCAGACAGTCACCCCGAGAGGCCTGTTGAGCCTTCTTTAGAGCTCACTGAATGTGACCAGACATAAGGGGGGTTCTCTTGAGTTAGGCCTGCTGGACTTTCATTAGCAACCCCTCTGAGATGCCTTCTACATATACAAACACACACAAAAACGAGATGGATAGATGGCCTTCCAAATCAGATCCCTAACCTAGAACTCCAAGAGTGTCCCTTCCAAACTATTCTCCTATTCTCTATCTGAGAAACCTCCTCGAAATCTTCCTGATTGAAGAGAAGTCTCCCAAACCAGGACTCTTCCTACTAATTAGAAAGAGCCAACCAAGACCCGCCCAGGAGCCAAACAGATGCCCCTCAATGGAGCTACAGACACCCCACCATAGGGCTACAGAACCAGTCAGGAGAAGGAAGAAGGTGTTGGCAGCACCTAGGATACTCACCAATCAGACATCCCACACTGGGGATACAGTAGACACCCTGCGATAGGGCTACAGTTAATGGATGTCTCCCTGGGACTATTTCTCCATTGCAATTAAATCCATGCACATTGGGTCGGCAGCGCTCTCCCAGTACAGAGTACCGGAGTTAGCCCCCAGTTCAAGAGAACTAGGTGACTGCTTGGGCTGGCTTCTGGATCCATCACTGGAGTGGGGCTACCTGTCCATGGTTCACTGGCCCCCCCTCCAGTGATGAATCCCGGATGAGCCCCCAAATTTGTAACTGCCCAAAGGGTTCACATTGCCCACTGCCTAGACAGCCAATTCATCAAGACAGGGGAATTGCAATAGAGAAAAAGTAATTCATGCAGAGCTGGCTGTGCGAGAGACCAGAGTTTTATTATTACTCAAATCAGTCTCTGATTCATAGTTTTCAAGGGAATTTCTTTCACTGGCTTTGCTTCCTAGTTGTACTATAATAAATATGATTTGGAGTAATCCATCTGCCAACACTCCCTCAACCAAATCTTCCCTGCCCCACACACACAGTGTTTCACCTAGGAAGATCTAGTTCTCTTTGTGTCTGAAGGGGGCAGGAGGGGGGATCTAGGCCTTCCTTCTCCCTCATGTGAGTGGCCATAAGCAACAGAGGAATCTGTGTCTTGCCCTTAACATGGCCAATGTCTGCTCCACATATGGGCCCAGAGGCCACACTATTAGCACTTCTGGGAAGCTGATAAAGACATCTGCAATGGAGGTCTTTCATCCTGAGGCAAGGGTACCGGTTCTGCCAGCCCTTTGTATTATTTGAAAACAGTGCTGGGGCCGGGCGCGGTGGCTCAAGCCTGTAATCCCAGCACTTTGGGAGGCCAACACGGGCGGATCACGAGGTCAGGAGATCGAGACCATCCTGACTAACACGGTGAAACCCCGTCTCTACTAAAAATACAAAAAGTTAGCCGGGCGAGGTGGCCGGCGCCTGTGGTCCCAGCTACTCGGGAGGCTGAGGCAGGAGAATGGCGTGAACCCGGGAGGCGGAGCTTGCAGTGAGCTGAGATCCAGCCACTGCACTCCAGCCTGGGCAACAGAGCAAGACTCCGTCTCAAAAAAAAAAAAAAAAAAAAAAAAAAAAAAACAGTGCTGGGGAATCATATTTGCAGATCCACAAATGCTATTTGATTATTCCATGGCATGAAAGATGAATTTGAGGTTTAGTGGAGAGGGCAGACTGAAGACTGAGGAAACACAGTTTGTAAGGGCAAAATATGCTAAGTTTGAGCAAAAGTACATTCTACTTGTAGCCAGAACTCTGAGAACACTGGGAAGAGTAGGTAGAGCTGGGACCAACATTCAAAGATAATGCCCCAACTGTATTTTAGCCTCATTTTTACCTGCTGGCCAGCGTCTTCTCATAATTACCTTGGCTACACAGCCCTTGTTTGCATCTCCAGAGAGACAGTGGTGTCTGAAGAAAGAAGATGATTCAGGAGACAGATGACCCAAGTCTGGAAGGAATCTCAAGAAGGAAATGTACAATAGTGAAAAGTGCGACCTCTTGACTCAGATTTCATCTCCAATCCTTGTTCTGTCACAGTCTATCTGTGAGACCCTTATAGCATCTGAGTCTGCTTGCCTCATGCAAAATGGAACAGATGATATCTTCTAAGACAGTTATAAAAATCATTAGGCCAGGCGCGGTGGCTCACGCCTGCAATCCCAGCACTTTGGGAGGCTGAGGCAAGCAGATCATGAGATCAGGAGATCGAGACCATCCTGGCTAACACGGTGAAACCCCATCTCTACTAAAAATGCAAAAAATTAGCCGGGCGTGGCAGGAGGCTGAGGCAGGAGAATGGAGGGAACCCGGGAGGCGGAGTTTGCAGTGAGCCGAGATTGCGCCACTGCACTCCAGCCTGGGCGACGGAGCGAGACTCTGTCTCAAAACAAAACAAAACAAATCATTAAAACACATAAAGCATAAAAAGCTGGCTCATCTTAGGTATTAAAAAAAATTGGCAAAACTACTATCATTAGTATCTGTCAAATAGAGATATTTGCAACGTGCTTGTGAAAAGGAGAAAAAGAATGCCTTTGGTCTTTAGTAAATATTTAGTAAATGGTCCCATTAGTCCTGTCTTTACCATGCACCACTACATGTTTGACCTTGAGTAAAGCCACCTCTGTCATTGGTAAGGGAGAATTTCTACTCTATCTCACTCCCGTAACAACTGCAGTGATGACTGGAGGTAATTACACATACCTCACTTGTTTTTTGGAGTTGTGATGACCAAAATTGAAGGCTAGGAATGGGGAACAATGCACTAGAATGAAACACACTGGATTTTGGGGCAACAGACTCGGGTTATAGTCTTGGTACTGCATTTTACCAACCAAAAGGCCTTACGCAAATCACCCAGTAATCTGACCTCTCATCCCTGTGAGAAAATACAAATGTGAGAAACTATCATTATTGCTCCTAGAGGGCAAAGCCAGTCTTCTCTTTTTTTTTTTTTTTTTTTGAGACAGAGGTCTTGCTCTGTTGCCCAGGCTGGAGTGCAGTGGCACGGTGTCGGCTCACTGCAACCCCCACTTCTTTTTTTTTTTTTTTTTTTGAGACGGAGTCTTGCTCTGTCGCCCAGGCTGGAGTGCAGTGGCCGGATCTCAGCTCACTGCAACCTCCGCCTCCCGGGTTCACGCCATTCTCCTGCCTCAGCCTCCCGAGTAGCTGGGACCACAGGCGCCGGCCACCTCGCCCGGCTAATTTTTTGTATTTTTAGTAGAGACGGGGTTTCACCGTGTTAGCCAGGATGGTCTCGATCTCCTGACCTCGTGATCCGCCCGTCTTGGCCTCCCAAAGTGCTGGGATTACAGGCTTGAGCCACCGCGCCCGGCTGCAACCCCCACTTCTTGGGTTCAAGCGATTCTCCTGCTTCAGCTTCCTGAATAGCTGGGATTACAGGCGTGCGCCACCACACCCAGCTAATTTTTGTATTTTTAATAGAGACAGGGTTTCACTATGCTGGCCACGCTGGTCTCGAACTCCTGACCTCGTGATCCACCCACCTCAGCCTCCCAAAGTGCTGGGATTACATGCGTGAGCCACCACGCCCCGCCAAGTCTTCTCATTTTAATAGTTCTGGTACCCATCAATGTTGTTAGCACCAAGTGGGCACTCGATATTTATGTTTAATGAATTATAAACTACCCAGAAGTTGTATTTTTAACCATTACCAACTTTTACTACAAACAGTAGTAGAAACCCTGTTTCTACTACTGACCAGGTTGGCCAGGCTGGTCTTGAACTCCTGACCTCAGGTGATCAGCCCGCTTCAGCCTCCCACAGTGCTGGAATTACAGCAACCCTCACTCAATCACCCCAGCTGGGTTAAATATCCCTTTGTAGTCTTCAACTTACTGCACTGTTAATTTCTCGTTTATTTACTTACTCTCCAATTCTGAAAAAAAGCAGGACCTTTATCTCGTTTAGTATTCTATCCCCAAGTGCCCATACAGTGCATCACAAAAAACAAGATACTCCACAAATGTTTAATTTATTAAATGTACCAGGGTATACTAATTCATTACATTTTAATTTTTCTATAGATACTCAAATAGCTAAGCAAATGGAGGTACATGCCAGTCTTTCTTCTTTTATATACAACAGACAAAAGTATTGGGAGGCTAGACACCAATCAGCTATTTTTCTCCTGGAACCAGATCATCATACTGCTGAGTTCCTTCAAACCATTAAAGTACAGCCTTCCTTCCAATGCTCCATAATCTGTTCAAAATCACAGTATAAATACAAAGTTCTTCAAGCCATTTTGCAAAACCAGCAAAACTACAACAAAATCCTACAGGAAAAAGTAGAACAATCTCATTTACAAACAGCATTTTAACAGTATTATTAAATGTAACAAAACATAAGATACAAAATCTAAATCCTTAAAGTCACACTATTTCTACAGAAATAAGACCCTCGCCCCACCTATACTACTTATGACTCAGGACAGTAGCTCATCCCCACGGGGACCCCACTGGCCAACTTTTCACCAACCCTCACCAGAGGTGGATGCCGGCCCTAGCACTGGCCCTGGCCCTCATACTGGCTTCAGCTCTGGCCGTGGCTCTCGCCCTGTCGGCCTCGTCTGCTAGGGCCTCACGGTACTGCACCGGCCAGTGCTGGGGTTCCTTCTTATGCAGCTTGGCCACGAACCCCAGGACTTTCATCTTGCTGATTTCCAGGTTGCTTCGGGGACCCCAAGAGAATTCATATTCCGGTGGACTGGTGTGAGGCACCCGCCTGTAACTGAGGTATCGCTGCTGGACAAAATCTTCCATAATAAGCCTCTTCGGATACCCAAAGAGGAAATGATACTTTGAGGGTTGCATCCCCAACCGACGCAGCATCTCCCAGACCTGGGCTTCCCTGGCGCTATTACCTCTCATATAGATAAGGCCCAGGATCATCATTAACAGACCCAATCTGGGGCCATCTCCTCCCAGATCCTCCTCCTCCTCTTCCTCAAGAGGTTTTAGTTTGTTGATCAGGATGTAAGTGTGGTGCTTGCGGTCAAACTGTTTCAGCTCAAAACCAAAGACATACCGCAGATGCTCTGCGGCCCTTGCGATGATGTCCGGGAACAGAGCCTTCAAGTCTCCAATAACGTATTTCACCATCTCCGAGCGTGTGATGGGACTCTTCTTCTTGTCTTTCACCAGGAGGAACTGCACCAACTCCGCCACCGTCCGATTCAGACGGCGGTAGGCCCTGCGCCTTGCCAAGGCTTTGACCGCCAAGGCCCTCGCGCCTTTCCGGGTGAGGGCGGGCTCCGCAGCCCCCTCCTCCCTCCCGGCGCCAAGCTCCTCCTTGGGGCGCTCCTGCGAGGCGGTCGGGGCCCGGGTCTCACCATCATGGCCGCCATCCTTCTCCCCCTCGGCCTGCGGGACCGTGAGCCCCCTGCTCTCTGGTGTCTGCAACATGTTTTCGGGCAGGCAGGTGCAGAGCGCGTATACGGGCCGAGGGGTGTGGGAGCCGCCGTGCAAGCCCTGGGGGAGAGGTTGGACAGCGGCTGGGGCGGCGGGAGTACAAGGAGCAATGGCCGAGGGAACTTTGTGGCTGCTGGGCGGCACCGCACAGGAGTCAAACCTGCTGCCGCAACGCCGCCAGCAGCCGGGACCTGCGGCGCGCAGCCTCAGTCCGCGCCCGCGCGAGGGGCCGCTTCCGGCCACCTCAGCCAGGATGGCGACCCTTGTGCCGCGCGAAGCCCCTCCTTTTCCGGCCCCTTCTGGGTGGGGGGAGGGGGGTGTGTGCCCCGGCTGCTATAAGTGGAAGTGCCCTGGAGGGTGGGACATGGATGCACCCTGTGCTGGATTTTAGGCTCGAAAACTCGGGGGCGGGGAAATGTAACCAGGACTCTCCCAGCCAAGGCATGCAGACTGGGGAATGTTTCAGTGTAGAAGGGATGAAACAGGGATGGAGTGCCACTCACGTTCTTTCTGCAAGTGCCTATTTGTAAGTGTGTGTATCTCGGATTTTCAGTGCTTTACCGCGGCTCTAGTGCAGAGTGCACGGTGAAGGCTGGGAGGTAAGACTGTGCGAGCCAATTAGTAAGGGATGCTAGGGAGATTGAAATTTATTCTGGACATAAAGAGAAAACACTGCAGCGGGATTTAAGCAAGTGAGTGTCCAGACCAGATCTGTATCTTCATGTTCTGGCGGTATTGTGGAAGATGGATTGGAGTTTGGCCGGCTAAAAGCTAGAATCCAGTTTGAAGGATTATTATAGTGCAAACTAGGAATCGGTACCTGGCCTATTCACTGGGGTGTATCTTCAGTGCCTAGAGCAGTGCCTGACACAGAGGAAGTCAATAAATATTATTCAATGGGTCATTATGATAAGGGAGTAAGGACAGCAGATTCCATGGGGATCAGAGGAAAATGATAAGATATACTGAGGAAGTACGGCACAAATAGGGACTGGTTGGAAGAAAGGGGAAGTTTTTTGTTTTTTGTTTGTTTGTTTGTTTTTGTTTTGCTTTTTGTTTTGCCCAAGTCAAATTTGACTACTCCCATGTATTTCTTCTTTTTCTCTTTTTACACACTCTGAGCTTTCTTCCGCTTCTTGCTCCTTCCTTCCTTCCTTTACTTCCCTTCTTCTTTCCTTCCTCCCCTTCTACCTCCCTCCCTCCCTCCCTTCCTTCCTGCCTCCCTTCCTCCCTCCCTCCCTTCCTCCTTTCCCTGTCTGAAATGCCTTCTCTATTACCTCCATTTCTCCAAATCCTGTCCACCATTCAGGGCCCAGTTTAAACATCACCTTCCCAAACCTTCTGTAGTCACCATGCATAGAAGTTATTTATTGTCATCTCTGAATCACCTTAGCAATTTGTTAACAACCACGTATACAGGCCTATTAGGTGCCAAGCTCCATTCTTAGCACTTTTCAAATATTAATTCATCGGATTCTCACTAATGTAGGTACTAATACCATCATCCCCATTTTATAGATGATTGTGTCTTTTCTGTGACACAGTTTGCTGCTTACTAGCTATGTAATCTTGGGCAAGTTACCTAAACTTCTGCCCTTCTGTTGCCTTATCAGTAAAATGAGTATAATAGTAGTAACAGCATTGTGGCGATTATGTGAAGTAATGCACATAAGCATTTAATACAGTGCTTGGTACATATTGATATTCAATAAATGTTAGCTGTTAATTATTGCATATTTTTATATGCAATATACAATATTAGAATTGCAAGATGAACTGTCCTGGAATGCCTAGCACTCTGTGGAGATGCGGAGGAGGTGTCCTGGGACAAAGCACAGAACCAGGTCAGTACTCACCCATTCTGTGACCTTGCACAGGATGCTCAAACACTCTGGGCCACTTCTTTCCGATACTGTAGCCCTGCTAGGTAAGTGGTATTATTAGCTCCATTTTCCAGGTGAGGTTACATACAAGGAGGTTAAGTAACTTGCCCAACATCACACAGCTGGGACGTGAGCCTGTATAGTATGACTCCAGAGACCGTGCTCTTAACCACTACATTCGTGGATGTTAATTATTATTATCATTTACTATACTTTGTATTTATAATTTGTTGTGCTTATCTTATTACCCTTCCCAAACCAAACATCCTAAAAGCTAGGGCTATGTCTTTAACTCTTTTGAAGAGCTTCTCATAGTCAATACTCGATATATAATTGGCAATGAATAAATGACAGAAGGCTTTACTTTTTTTCCCTGGGAAATAACAATTATTTTAAGTAAATATCTGACAGACTTTTCTAAATCTAAATATGAAATCTTCCTTTTAAAAACTTTTGAAAATATATACCCATTTGTATCATATGACTTACAAAAACTGAAAGTATGTGAATGAAGCAGGAGAAGATGTTTATTATAGCCCAGCTCGAGGCTGTTATTAGTTTTCATTGTGCCAAACATTTTATGTACAATATAATTTAGTCCTCACAAATCCCTATTAAGAAGGTATTATTATCCACATTTACAAATGGGAAAACAGTCACAGAGAGGTTAAATCACCTGTCCCAAACCACCCATCTGTTAAGTGCTAGACAAGAAATGAAAACCCAGATTTGTAAACTCTGAAGCAAGACTGCCTGGTTATCTGTTTTTCCTGAAGGTAGAGCGAGCCACCCGTACCTAAAAGGACAGTGCTAGAGATAAAATAGTCCACTTGCATATTTTCCTCACTACAAGGATTGCCAGGAAGATATGCAGGAGATATATGCATGGAAAGGAGCATGCAGAAGATACATTAAATGAAAAGAATTTTGAGGGACAAATCTGTGGTAATAGGGCTGGATTTTAAGAACTGAATGAATGACAACACTGCTCATAAGAAGGAACAAATTGCTGACACAATGTGAATGAGTCCGGCAGATATGTTGAGTGACAGGAGAAAGATACAAAAGATTATACATATAATATGATTCCATCCATTTGATGTTCAAGGCAGGATAAACTAATCTACAGTGACAGAAATTAGGACAGTGGAGGCTTGGGGTGGTGTTGACTGGAAAGGGGTATCCAGGAACTTTCGGTGGTGATGGCAATGTTCTGTGTCTTGATTTGGATGTAGGTATACATTTGTCAAAACTTGTCAGACTGTACACTTAATAGCTATGCATTTCTTTTCTTTTTTTTGAAACAGGATCTCACTCTGTTATCCAGGCTGGAGTAGTGCAATGGCACAATCTCAGCTCACTGCAATCCCTGCCACTGCAACCTCCACCTTCCAGGTTCAGTGATTCTCTTGCCTCAGCCTCCAGAGTAGCTGGGATTACAGGTGTGTGCCACCAAACCTGGTTAATTTTTGTATTTTTAGTAGAGATGGGGTTTCACCATGTTGGCCAGGCTGGTCTCAAACTCCTGACCTCAAGTGATCCGCCTGCCTCAGCCTCCCAAAGTGCTGGGATTAGAAGCATGAGCTACCACACCCAGGCAGGTATGCATTTCATAATGTATGAATTATACCTCAAAATTTATAGAAATAAAAAGGATTTTAAAAAATGAACAGCCCTTTAGGTATGGGAGGTGGCGAGGAGTAAGAAAGGTCTTCGCTTTACCACTTGCCAGTCCCTAGATGTTACCATGTTATAGTGGAAGGGATGCAAACAATCATTTTTCTCATTTCATTATGTCCACCATGTAACTGGACAGGCGGACTTTTTTTTTTCTTTTTTCTGAGGTGGAGTCTCGCTCTGTCGTCCAGGCTGGAGTGTAGTGGCGCCATCTCAGCTCACTGCAAGCTCCATCTCCCGGGTTCACGCCATTCTCCTGCCTCAGCCTCCTGAGTAGCTGGGACTACAGGCGCCCGCCACCTCACCCGGCTAGTTTTTTTGTGTGTGTTTTTTAGTAGAGACGGGGTTTCACTGTGTTAGCCAGGATGGTCTCGATCTCCTGACCTCGTGATCCACCTGCCTCGGCCTCCCAAAGTGCTGGGATTACCGGCGTGAGCCACCGCGCCCAGCAACAGGCAGACTTTTAACACTCCTAAGCTTTTAAAAGGGACGAAAGGTATATGTCTTTGGTTTGGGAGATGATGAAACATATAATTCAATGACTGTTGGGTTGGAATCTTCTTGAGAGAGGATCTCAAGCTAAGCTTTTAAAAGGGACGAAAGGTATATGTCTTTGGTTTGGGAGATGATGAAACCTATACTTCAATGACTATTGGGTTGGAATCTTCTTGAGAGAGTATCCTTCTTAGCCTAGACTAGAGTCTTCAAAAGCTCACAGTGCTTTGTACAGTTTCATACGTGGAAGGGAGAAGGATATTCCACTGGAAAAGTAGATTTGCGGCTGAGCTGTCCTGGAATGCCAGCACACTGTGGAGATGCGGAGGAGGTGTCCTGGGACAAAGTGCTGAAGCACATCACTACTCGCCCATTCTGTGACCTTGCACAGGATGCTGAACCTCTCTGAGCCACCTTGTCCTCGTCTTTAGGCCCTGACAACCCTTGTTTTGCCCATCCTCACAGAGTTATTTTGAAGTTCAATCAAGATTATAAATGTAAATATGCGTTTAAAATGCTCCACCGTTAAGAAATAAATATAAAATGTTACAGACCTTTTTCTAAAAGAGACGTGGTGGAAAAATCCCAGTAATGAGGGTGACTGGCCTCTTATACAGACATTTCGGAATAGCTTACACATTCCTAGTTGAAAAAACTGTCTGGCCAAAAAAGATTAAATAAAGAAATGTCAAGTACTGACACTCTATTTGAGGCCAGTGAATACTTTGGTACAGAGCCAGGGTTATCTTGTTGGATTCCTTCTAAACTTGGCAATAGAGTCCTCCAAACTCTTGAATGCCTTCTTTACACAGGTGCTGAGTAACATGTCACCCCAGATCTGATGGTCCCCAGGCTGCGTAGGTGCTTGTGTCTTCCCTATTTCTCCTGACAGTCTTGACAGCCGTGCAGCTGATCCGGCTTCAAGCAGGGATCAGAGGAAGAGCTTTGTCCCTATCCCTAGGCTGGGACAAATTGAAGGCTGGTTTTGTCAGAGCAGAATGGGCAGAGTGTGAGGCTTTGGGTCCCTCTGTGGGGCTGGGATTGAGGCAGGATGGCCAGGCAGATGATTCGATCTGACTTGGGTAATGAAAATTGTTTGTTACTGTTTGAAGAGTAATTGTGTAAGCAACAGTACTTCTGTGTTTGGCTGCCAGTGACTCACCAGTGTCTGTAATATAACACCAAACCCAAAGGAGGAGCAGACCCTGGCCTGCAGGGGAGGGGGAATGGCAGGGGGCAGAAGGCCCCCTCCCTACTCATTCTTCCCCGTCTCCCTCTTCCACTGTCCCACCCCCTCTCTAAACCTCGAAGGAGAGTTGGTGAGAAGGCATTTGCCACCTGGACACAATGAGGCCCAGTGCAAGGGGCGGGCAAGAGCCTGGCCAGGAGCCAGGGCCCTGGTCTGAATGGCTGTTGCCAAGGGGCTGCCAACAGCCCATCTCAATCCCCAAGAGGCCAGGCAAGGGCAGGGGGCCCAACCCCCACCTCCAAGGCCCACCTCACGCCATTTGCAGGCCGTGATCAGAATGTGCAGGATGCGGGGGCTTTGAGCGGCTGAACAGAGCCGTTTCCCCTCTGCTGGCCGCCGGTCCGCTTGGATTAGAGCGGCCTCTCCGGAGCCCCTTTGTGGGCTGCTTGTTATTCCGCACGCACAGAGCACTGTGCATTCATCTTTATTAGTTCTAATTGCTTCCCCATTCTAATGGGATCTTGATATTCCCATACAATTGAAAGGAAATGTATTCATTAAAATAATTCTTCTCCTAACTGCCGCTTCAAGCTGCTCCTCTAAGTGACATTGTCTCTCTAACCACAGCCTGCTGAGGCCTCTTATTAAGACTCTAGTCAAAAGCCAACTTTGGGCAGCAAACTTTCCTTGCAGGAGTTTCCAGACACTGAAGAGAGGGTGCTTTTTAATCGGCTCACACACAGAAGTTGGAGGCCAGCTGGTGTAATTGGGGGTGCTGCTCCGGGTGGATGGAGGGAGAAGGGCTCGCCTCCAGCTCTACCTCCCACAACAATGACCCCTTTCTGCACACCAACCAGCTCATTTGGAGAGGGCTTCTCCCCCTGTCATGTGTGTGAAACTTCTTGTTTATGCCACAAGCAGTTACTAGGTGTGTTTTAAGCCCAAGGCACTGAGTAAGGTGCTGTGGGAAGCGTGGAGACAGGGCTGTAGATTCCAGGCGTTTACGGTCTTGGTGGGTGGCTCCCAACTCCAAGTCCCTAGAGTTAGGTATGAGAGGAAAGGCTGGCAGAGTTCTCCATGTTCAGAGAGCTTACTAAGATCACGAGCTGAGAAAAGCAGGCTATTATTTCATAAATATGTTTGATTTAATAACCAAAATCTTTCAAGCTGTGGGACCATGGGGGTAATACAAGAAGCTTTTTGGGACGTTGGGAACCACTGATCTATTTCAGGGAATAAGCTGTCGTAAAAAGAATGACTACATCAATGTGTGCTCTTGACATCAGTGGTATCAATAAAGTGTTATGGGAATTTGGAGGGGTGGAAGGGAGTATGTGCTGGGCACTGCACAATTGCTTGAATCTTATTTAATCCCTGAAACAGCCCTTTGAGGGAAGCATAATTATTCCCCATTTTACAAATGAAATTTAAGAGCAGTTAGATAATGTTTCCACTGTCAAGAGCTGGAGTCAGGATGAACACCAGCCTTCTGATTCCAAAACACAGGCTATTTTCATGGCACCTCTCACATCGTATCTGTCTTGGGCGATCAGAGGTTTCCTGTGGGAGGTGGTTGATCCCCCTTGAGGCCTTTAGGAATAGTGGGTTGTCAACAGGCAGGGAGTGTGGTCCCAAAGGAAGCAAAAACACACACAGGGACTAGGAGGAAGCTGGCATATCAGGAAATGACAAGAGTCCAGGTGGCCCAGACGCTGGAGTGTGTGCCGAGGTGGAGGAGGAGAAAAGCAGAATGGTTTGTGAAGGCCAAATTTTAAAGAGCTTTGCTTGTCAGGGGTTTGGATTTTATCCTGTAGAAAATTCTCCAAGGAGGATACTTGAAGCCTCCAGATAAACACAGTATTTCTTTCGGGGACATCAATTTTCCTTGAGGTGAATAATTTTAAACATCTTCATATTAAAAGAAATTCAGATATATTGTGGAGTAGAATGCAAAATTCTCATGAATTTTTAAGAAAAAACAGGAGACTTCAAAGAGAGTTTGGGTGTGCTGGCAGGAGCTTCAGGCTCTGCAGTACCCTGGGGGAACGTAAGGCATTTTTTTTGTCTACTGTTGGTGTGCTTCAGTGGTAAAGATTGAGAAGCACTGATTTTACACAAACTGTTTTGATCCCAGGAATAAAATCGTTAGCTGTATTTCAAGATGGGAGGCAGGGGCCTGGAAGAAAGATTGGGCAGGGTGGGGACTGAGGGCAAGAAGCCACTTAGGAGGCTGTTGCAATAAACTCTCCAGAGACATAAAGGGCCTGGGGGCTGCCTGGGCCTCAGATCTCACCTCTTTGCCCTGGTACTTTTGGAGGGGGCTGCCTGAGAGACACCCACCTTGTAACTGCTCCTTTATTTTATTCTATTTTATCTTATTTTATTTTTTGAGATGGAGTTTCACTCTTGTCGCCCAGACTGGAGCGCAATAACTCCATCTCGGCTTACTGCAACCTCCACCTCCTGGGTTCAAGTGATTCTCCTGCCTCAGCCTCCCGAGTAGCTGGGATTACAGGCACGAGCCACCATGCCTGGCTACTTTTTGTATTTTTAGCAGAGACGAGGTTTCACCATGTTGGTCAGGCTGGTCTTGAACTCCTGACCTCAGGTGATCTGCCCATCTCAGCCTCTGAAAGTGCTGGGATTAGAGGCATGAACCACCATGCCTGACAGCTCCTTTCTTTTAACAAACTCAGCGATAAGACTAAGATGGCCAAGGAGGCTGTAGAGGAAGTATTGAAGGGAGGGTCTGGGCCAGGAACAAGTCTTGCAGAGAACCTTCGTGCCCTGGCCTCTTCATCGACGATACTGCCCTCCAACTACCTTCTGGCCCAACAGGTCTGTTAACTTACCTGCTGGAAGGTGAGTGACTGGACCAGTGATTCTTGGGGAGCACTGCCTTGTTGCAGCATCCAGCCTTCATACACTGGTGGGCAATTTTGTTTTACCCAGTGTGGTGGCCAACACCCTATGGTCAAGAGAGACTCAAGGGAAGGAGGAAGGGGGGATAAGCATCCCAGCTGAGGACCAAGGCCGTGCTTGACTTCTCCTTGTCATCAGTAGATGGAGATAGCCCACCTCAATTAGCCAAAATCCCTAACTCATATGGGTCTTTCTGGAGGAGTCAATTCTTATATAGTTCATAATTTGTTTATTGAATCATCTTTGTTTTTAAAGCATTACAAAATAACTTAGTGCTGTTTTCCCTAATTTTTAGAAGATACTATTTATTGTGGAAAATTCAGAAAATCTTGACCATCAAAAATAAAAAAAAAACAAAACAGAAAAACACCTGTAATTCCACCACCCTGGAGCAACTGCAGAAAACAAATACATTGGTGGGTGTCCTCCTCCAATTTTTCTAAGTACATACAATTTTATTTTTTTTAATGGAGTCATTTTGTGTATACTGCATGTATACTTTGGCTTTGTATATGCATAACATATATTTCTTCACATACCTTGAATCTTTCACTCTAATTAATATTTTCCTGTAAGGTAATTATTTGTGATTGAAGTTGCCCATGGACCCCTTGTCACCTTTAATGCCTATTGTTATAGATTTAGTTTGTTTTCAGTTTTTCATTATGAAATACAATGTGAGGAACTTATTTGTGGCAAAATTTTTCACAGGGAAATATTATAAATATTTTCTCTTATACAAGTGTAATTTTATTGCTGAAAAATGTAAGTTAAGGCAAGAAAACAATTACACACCTGAAAAGTTACCATTCAGAAATCATATCTGTATACCTTTCAGTGCCTAGCCTCACAGATTTAATTCTGTGCATATGTTTATATCTATACATAGATACATTGAATAAAGTCTGTAAGTCTGGTATAGATACATTTTTATTAAAACAATACTATTTTCTAGCCTGCTTTTTCTTAATAGATAATGACTATCCTTGTCATTAGTGTTAAATATTATCATTTTACTGCTTTCTAATAATACATTGTATAAGTGTTTAACATTCATCCTGTTATTTATTTGAGTTTTTCCTGGACCGTTCTTCTTTTTCTTATTTTTTGCAAGAGTTCTTTAAATAGTAAAGATGGCCGGGCGCGGTGGCTCAAGCCTGTAATCCCAGCACTTTGGGAGGCCGAGACGGGCGGATCACGAGGTCAGGAGATCGAGACCATCCTGGCTAACACGGTGAAACCCCGTCTCTACTAAAAAATACAAAAAAATTAGCCGGGCGAGGTGGCGGGCGCCTGTAGTCCCAGCTACTTGGGAGGCTGAGGCAGGAGAATGGTGTAAACCCGGGAGGCGGAGCTTGCAGTGAGCTGAGATCCGGCCACTGCAGTCCAGCCTGGGAGACAGAGCGAGACTCCGTCTCAAAAAAAAAAAATAAATAAATAAAAAATAAATAAATAAATAAATAGTAAAGATAAGAAATTTTTTGTCATGTTGCAAATATCTTTCCTAGATTATTCATTTTTCCTTGGGACCTGTTTGAGGTAAGTTTTCAGTCTTTATTTTCATAATTAGAAAAAATAAAACATGGCCGGGCGCGGTGTCTCACGCCTGTAGTCCCAGCACTTTGGGAGGCCGAGGTGGGTGGATTGCGAGGTCAGGAGATCGGGACCATCCTGGCTAACACGATGAAACCCCGTCTCTACTAAAAGTACAAAAAATTAGCGGGGCTTGGTGGTGGGCGCCTGTAGTCCCAGATACTCAGGAGGCGGAGCTTGCAGTGAGCCGAGATCGCGCCACTGCACTCCAGCCTGGGCAACAGTGCATGACTCCGTCTCAAAAAATAAATAAATAAATAAATAAAACATGATTTTTATAAACGTTAGAAAATACAGATAAAAAGAAAAACAATTAAAATGAAATAACCCTAAATCCCACCAACTAAAGATAGCCACTATTAATATTTTAGACTATATCTTTCTAGTCTTTCCTATTTCCCAATATAGACGAGTAGGACCATGTAAGTATGATATATTTTTAAAAATTGCGATTATTCTATATATAATTGTGACCTACTTTATGCACTAAATCGGTTTTGAAAATCTTTGTCAACACAATCTGTACCATTACGTATTAATTTTATTTTAAAAATAGATAATGCTTTTACACAGTTCAAAAATCAAAACATTAAAAAGCATATGTTGAGAATTCTTGTTCCCACACGTCCCCATTCACTTGGTTCTCTGCCTTCCCTTCCCATAGGTCACTGCTTTTCCTAGTTACAAGCAAATGCAGATATATATTCCCCATCCTTTCTTACACAGAAGATAACACACTGTATACACTATTGGGCACCTTACTTTTTTGTTTTTGTTTTTTGTAGAGACTATTACTTTTTAGCAGTCTTAGGTTCACAGCAAAATTGAGAGCAAGATTCAGAGATTTCCCATATATATCCTGTCTGCACAGGTGCATAGCCTCCTTCACTATCAACATCCCCCACCAGTTGATACATTTGTTACAATTGACGCATTTGTTAAAAGTATCCATTGTAACAATAATAAATATATAAAATAAATAATAATAAATGTATCAATTATAATACATTTGTTAAATGTAGTAACTTTAACAAATATATCAACTTCTGTAACAAATGTAATACATTTGCTAAATGTATTAACAAATGTATAATAAATAATAATAAATGTATCAATTGTAATACACTTGTTAAATATACTGATTGTAACAAATGTATCAACTTTTGTAACAAATGTATCAACTTTTGTAACAAATGTATTGCATTTGTTAAGTGTATCAATTGTAACAAATGTATTGACTGGTGGGGGATTACATACAATTAACACATTTGTTACAGTTGACAAACCTACATTGGCATCATTATCACCAAAGACCATATTTTACATTAGGGTTCACTCTTGGTGTTTATTCTGTGAGTTTGGACAAATGTATCATGACATATATCCACCACTATGGAATCATACAAAGTATTTTCACTGTCCTAAAAATCCCCCATGTCCACCTGTTCATCCCTCCCCTCTGGCACCTTCCTTAAAAAAACAAAACAAAAATATAACCAAAAAAACTTAATGGCATATAGTGGAGACTTCCATATCAGTATATAGAGAGTTTCCTGGTATTTCATGGTATGGATGGATCATAATATCTAACCAGCCCATATAATTGGACATTTGAAATATTCCTGATATTCTGCTATTATACATAATTCTATAATATGTACATATGTCATTTCTGTCCATGTGCAAATATATTTGCAGGAAAAATTCTGAGAGTAGGACTGATGAATCAAGGGGAAAATAGATTATCAGTAACATCAATAGAAAATATCAAATTGCCCTTCATAAGGATGTACCATGTTGCACTCCTACCGGCAAAGAATGAGGGTATCTCTTTCCCTACAACATTAGCAAGTGAGTATATTTTGGATATGTGCAAATCTGATAGGTGAAAAGTGGGTATATCATTGCAACTCCTATATAATTTGCTCTCCTGTTATTATAGATGAGATTGAACATTCTTTCATATGCTTAAAAACCATTTGTGTTTGTTTTCTGAAAATGGGTACCTTTTTGTTGGGATATTGGTTTTGATTTATAGAAACAAATATGTATTAGAGTGATTGACCTTCTGCGAAAGGAGTTGTAATTTTTTTTTTCCAGTTAGCCATTTATTTTTCTACTTTGCTTATGGGATTTATCCTTGCAGGAGTTTTAAGATTTTTATGTAGATGTATTTTTCAGTCTTTTCTTTCATTACTTCTTGATTTTTGAATCAGTTAGAAAGATCTTCACTGCTCCAAGATTATAAAAGCGTTCTATTATTATTCTGGCAATTTTATGGTTTTATTTTCCGCATTTATTTCTCTGATCCA
This sequence comes from Piliocolobus tephrosceles, assembly GCF_002776525.5. Classification (NCBI taxonomy): domain Eukaryota; kingdom Metazoa; phylum Chordata; class Mammalia; order Primates; family Cercopithecidae; genus Piliocolobus; species Piliocolobus tephrosceles. The sequence goes on along the minus strand of NC_045435.1, from coordinate 102,063,536 downwards.
GCTGAAATTTATCCTGGCATGCTGTGAGAAATATTGATCCAGCTTCTATCTTTTTCCAGTTAGCCAAATGCGCTTTATTTAAAAATCTATCTTTGTCTCACTGATTTGATTTTTTTTATAGACCAAATTCTCGTATTTACTTGGGTCTGTTTCTGTGCTTTCTAGTCTGTTCCATTGGTCTGTCTATACAGCACCATTTTTGATAGCTATATAGTATTGCTTTTTATGTGTTGCATAATTTATTTGACTAATTCGTTTTTGTTAAACTTTCAGATTGCTTCTGGTTTTTCAATATTCCAAACAGTGCATCGGTGAATAAAATCCTGGCACACATGCATTTGTGTGTATAGTGAATCAATCCTGTCCTTTCCATTTTTATACATGGAATTTCTGGGTCAAAGATATGTGCCTCTTAGGCTTTTTTCATACATATTGCCAAAATGCCTTTATACCAGTTTACACCCCTCCAACAATGTGTGAGTGCAGATTCCCCTACCCATGCCAACTCTCAGTATAATAATTCTTTTTAATCATTGCCAATCTGATCAGCAAAAAAAGGTCTCTTATTGCCGTTTTAATTTGCCTTTCTTTGAATGTTAGCGAGGCTGAATATTTTTTCAATTTATGGTGGGTTTTGATGTACAGAAGCTTTTAATTTTTTTTGTAGTCAAATCTATTCATCTTTTCCTCTATGGTCTGTGCTTTTGTTGACATGTTTAGAAAGTCCTTCCCCATCCTAAGATTATAAAATATTCACTCATATTTTCTTCTAGTACCTTTATGATTTCATTTCCATCTTTATCCATCTGGTATTCATTTTGATGAATGGCGTGAGCTGGGAAATAACGTGTATTATTTATTTATTTATTTCCCGGATGGGTACTCAATTCTTTCATCACTGTTAAAAAGCACATATTTGTGTGTGTGTGTGTGTGTGTGTGTGTGTGTGTTTGTGTGTAACTATTCCTAAAGTGAACATCTTGAACAGCTGGACACTGAAGGGAACGCAGCTCTAGACTTTGGGTCATCATTAGAAATATCAGCTTAGCAGGCAGATGTGGCACTTTGTAACAGATGTGAGCTTTTGAGTCAAATGGGTTGACATTTGACATTCAAATCCTAGCTTTGCAGCTCACTGCTGGTGCAACTTTGAGCAAACCAATGATCCTCCCTGAGTCTTGGTTTCTTCACCTATAAAATGGGATAATAATACATATAGGACTGTAATGAGAATTAAATGAGCTAATGTTTGTAGCGACTGTCTACACATGCCTTTCACATCATGGACAGTCAATATTTATCACTTGCCCTTTACACTGCAACCATCATGCTCCCTTCTCCCCATCAAGTGAGCCCTCAGGCCTTGACTGTAAATAGGATATGCTGGAGTGGGGAGAGGTTGGAGGCTGTGCTTGCTTTTTATAGGTTTTCTATCTTTACCCTGTGATCAGACTTCCATGTGTTATGTCTTGCTGCTTTTAGTGTCTTTTCATTAGCAGCCTTTCTCTCCCCTTCTAAAAGTACTGCTTTTAATCTTATAACAGCTAGAAAACCAGACAACAGGATTGTTCGAAGTATATATAAATTAAGAGTAACTGGGATCTGAGTGAGAGCCCGAGGGCCTCTCCTATTGTATAACGTGGTGGTTCTCGGCTCTGGCTGTACGTTAGAATCACCTGGGGAGCTTTGAAAACATATCCATGCCTGGGTCCTACTCCAGACCAATTAAATCGGAACCTCTGGTGGTGGGGCCCAGGCATGGGTGTGTTTAAAAACTCCGCGGGTGATTCTAATGTGCACGCAGGGCTGAGAACCATTGCTTGCGTGCACAGGCTTTGTGAGATCCACATTTACTGCTGAGAGGTTTTTCCCTCTGGTTCTCTCCCAAACTGTGCCCCAAGTTGGGGCGGCAGCTCTCTGGAGCAGAAGGCCAGATGGTGGAGGTATCAGCGATGTTTAGGCTGCTGCTGTGCTTGCTAAAGTGAACAGCCCCAACACTCAGGTCTGTGTAAGAGCACGTTCCTCAGGGCTTTCGGAGATGATGTCAGTTTGTCTTTAAGATGGAGCTGTTTAGTCCGCATCCTGATGCAGCTTCCCCTACCTCTAGGGGCTTCCTGGGACCATGCTGACTTTGACTCCTGAGGAGAGTGGGAGATAATGAGAAATAAATCTTCAGAAAACACCTTTAGTTTTTATTTCTATTTTATTTGCGTATTTGTTCTCTTTTTCTCTTGGCTCCTTCTCTGTCCTCAAAAACTTATGTAGGTGATATAGTTTGACTGTGTCTCCACCCAAATCTTATCTTGAATTGTGGCTCCCATAATTCCCATGTGTTGTGGGAGGGACCCAGTGGGAGATAATTGAATCACTGGGGAGGTTTCCCCCATATGGGGTCTCATGGTAGTGAATCAGTCTCATGAGATCTGATGCTTTTATAAGGGGTTTCCTCTTCCATTTGGCTCTCATTCTGTCTTGCCTGCCACGATGTAAGGTGTGCCTTTCACCTTCCGCTATGATTGTGAGGCCTCCCCAGCTATGTGGAACTGTGAGTCTCTTCTTCTTTATACATTACCCAGTCTCAGGTCTGTCTTTATCGTTAGTGTGAAAACGGACTAATATAGTAGGTGACATGTGTCCAGCCTGCTTGGATCCCAACTTTGCTGGATCTATTCTATCTGTGGATGGAGCCACTCTCTCCCAGACATACAGTTACCATCACCTATTGGTGGACCCACTTTGTCTCCTGGCAAATAGATAAAAAATGTGCTCCTTACAGCCTACAAATTGGGCACCAACATCACAGCTCCTTGCTACAAAGTCAGCCTTCATGCTATTCTCAAATTCTAATAACCTGCCTGGGGGCTTAGCCCATGGGCTTGAGACCCCTTCCTGGTGTCTTGCCTGGTTCATCTAAAGCTAGGGCCTCCCTGGCTCCACCAGATCCTGTGGCGGAAAAGTCGCCACCTTTTCTAATGAATTAAAGCCAATTCCTGCAAGCTTAGCAATGAAGGGAGAGTCTCTGTGTGGAGAGGGTTGACTAGAATTTCTCCTTGAGATTTCTCACTCATCATCCCCACCCTTCAACACACACAGGGCAGCTGAGACCAGGCTGGATTCCTCAGACCAGCCTTTACCACAGGTTGGGGGAAAAACAGAAATAAACAGAGAGAGTAACATGAGCCCATAAAATCTTGTTTACAAGATACGACTTGATCGTGAGGGCTCAGGGCCTGCCCTCACCAGTGTGGGGGCTGCCTCTGTGTGGTCAGTGCCATGGCACCAGCCCTGGACTTGGGGCAGAAGCTGGGACAGCTGTGCTCTTGAAAGTTCAGATGGACCCACTAAATAAAGAATGGAGTTGAGAAGGAGACGAGAATTCCCCTTGTGTCTGATGCCACCATCTGAGTCCCAGAGTTCTGTATGAGGATCTGTCTCTTCCCGGGATGATTAGAAATGATTGCTCCTTTTAGTGGTAAATAAGCCTCAGATTCGAGTAAGGTTTTGTTGATCATTAAGGCTGCATCGAGAAGGAATGGGGTGGGCAAACACTAGCTTACTACCTCACCCCCATGCCTTGACCGGTCTTGCTAGAAGTGCAGTTTTATATCCACAAAAGACAATGACTTTTCTTTAGATACGTTCAGTTGAGAGGCAAAATGTTACAGCATTGTGAAATACTCTGTGATGTTCACGGCAGAGCAAGAGGTGAGCAAACTGAGGGTTATTTGCAAAGAATGCTGATGATATTCTTTTCAAAAAGCTCCCAATAATCGTCCAGGGAAGAAAAATACAAGGGTGTATCAGTTTGGAGAGACTTTTTTTTTTTTTTTTTTTTTTTTTTAACTTGGAAGTCTGTGCAAAAGCTCTGTCTGTTTTGGTGCTGATTTCTTCTTCACTGTCTTCAGGAGAGATCTCATCCCCTGTCCATTGGGGAATGGCCTTGCTCTATGGCCCCCACCAAACAAAAACGTAGCAGAACACAGCAAAGCAGCAGGGTCTGAGTGTGAAGTGCTGATAGAGTTCCCTAACGCTGACTGTCTGCTCTGCATTTCTGGAGATTGTATGCCTGTCATCCTGCATTCCTCGGTAGGCTTCCTATTGGATAATCCCATAAACTCTGGCCCACTTATCTTCAATGGGGATGGTAATGCCCCCTAGAGGCACTTTAGAAACGTGTGGTGTTTGTTACATTGGTTGGGGGCACTACTGAGGTGGAGGCAGAGGGGAGCAGACTTCCTGCCATAGGCAGGGCAGTCTTGCACAATGAAGATTTCTCCTGCACGTCTCCTGACATTTGAAAGCTCCACCAGATGTTCATGTAGGTAGAAAACCTCTTTATATTGGTTTGAGCCTAGAACCTAATTCTAATTTGTATATAAACACAAAGTACTTCTGTACAATTTTATTTATTTATTTATTTATTTATTTATTTATTTATTTATTTATTTATTTATTTTGAGACGGAGACTCACTGTCGCCCAGGCTGGAGTGCGGTAGCATGTTCTCTGCTCACCTCAGCCTCCACCTGCTGGGTTCAAGCCATTCTCCTGCCTCAGCCTCCCAAGTAGCTGGGATTACAGGTGCCCGCCACTATGCCCAACTAATTTTTTGTATTTTTAGTAGAGAGGAGGTTTCACCATGTTGGCCAGGCTGGTCTTGAACTCCTGACCGTAAGTGATCCACCCTCCTGGGCCTCCCAAAGTGCTGGGATTATAGGTGTGAGCCACCACGCCCGGCCCTTTTGTACAACTTTAATATGCACTGAATTTTTAATGAATGCTACCATCATATAAATGGAAAGAACACTGTATTTTATCTTTGCCAGGAGTTGTTTACCATTTTAGAAAACCACAATAACAGCAATAATATGTTTATAGTATCTGAGTTGCCAAAACAACATACCTCTATTCATCTGCATTTGTAGATGAGTAGTGATTCTACATATCTGTATGACTGTATATTCTTATTTAGTCTTGTTTCAGAACACCAAATATAAAGAAGTAGCCATAATGTTCCAGTGAATATTATTTTACCTCTTTTACATTCAAGCTTATTTATTACAAATAGGTGCAATCATTTGACTACATTATCTCTTCTAGTGTAGTTATGCCCAAGCATTTCTAGATTGCAGTGCATATTCGTTTATTCTAAGTTGTTTTCCTTTTTGTTCATTATCTTATAGTTAGGGTGGTATATTGATTTTCTAAAAAATATGTGCATAGATGGGTTATATCATCTATAAATTTCATTTCAGAATAGTCAAGGTGGTCTGACAAAATATTTGATGTAAAAATGGGAGCACTGGGTCTGATAGGGTTGGGACCCAGTGCTTTAGGTGACCTCATGGAGGATATTTGATTTTATCCAATTTTCACAGCAACTCTTTGAGCTAGGTCCTATTATGCCCACCATTCTGCACTGGAGGAAGCCGAGTAACAGAGACATGAGGTAACTTGCCTAAGGCCAGATATCTAGAAAATCGGGGAGCGAGAGCTCTAGAGCCCTCTTGCTTTACCAGTTCACTATTCCACCTTCCACCTACCATGTCTGCCCCATCTTCCATGATTTGCCCAGGTGCCGCAGGGCCTTTCTACCTGGAAGCCCACCCTCTGCCCCCATTAGCCTTCCTCTTCTTCTTCTTCTTCTTCTTTTTTTTTTTTTTTTTTTTTTTTTTTGAGGTGGAGTCTTGCTCTGTTGCCCAGGCTGGAGTACAGTGGTGTAATCTCAGCTCACTGCAACCTCCGCCTTCCGGGTTCAAGCGATTCTCCTGCCTCAGCCTCCTAAGTAGCTGGGATTACAGGCACGCGTCACCACACCCGGCTAATTTTTTTGTATTTTTAGTAGAGATGGGGTTTCGCCATGTTGGCCAGCCTGGTCTTTAACTCCTAACCTCAGGTGATCCGCCCACTTCGGCCTCCCAAAGTGCTGGGATTACAGGCATGAGCCACTGTGCCCGGCCCCTGCTAGGCTTCTTGCAGGGTTCACTGGGGACACTGACTGGAAAGAAAAAAATGACTTTTCCCTTTTGGATAGAATTTTAACAGAATAAATAAAAGGGGAGAATTTTGCAAAGAGCAGATCCCCAATAAATTTTGCTGAAAGAATGAATGAATGATTTGGTAATGTTTTGGGGAGAGTACTGCTGGGTTCTTTGGAACAGCCCCTGGGCTATTTATTTATTTATTTATTTATTTATTTATTTATTTATTTATTTTTGAGACGGAGTCTCCCTCTGTTGCCCAGGCTGGAGTGCAGTGGCGCCATCTCGGCTCACTCCGCCTCCCGGGTTCACGCCATTCGCCTGCCTCAGCTTCCCGAGTAGCTGGGACTACAGGCGCCCGCCACATCGCCCGGCTAATTTTTTGTGTACTTAGTAGAGATGGGGTTTCACCGTGTTAGCCGGGGTGGTCTCGCTCTACTGACCTCGTGATCCACCCGCCTCGGCCTCCCAAAGTGCTGGGATTACAGGCATGAGCCACCGCACCCAGCTACCCCTGGGCTTTTAATAATTGATTTCAGCAACCTAATGTGAGTTTCCCTGGGGTTGATGCCCGGGTTCGCAGGGCTGTCAGCTTAAGGAGGAGCCCTTCCACTGTGTCCCCGCAGGCTGAGGGAGGCTGTTCACTCCTTTTTCTCAGGAAGCACAGCTGTTGAAACACAGATCAGCACATCTCCCTTGCTCTCTCCCCATGCACACTGACATGGTTTTCGGGTCCTAGGGTTGGGGGGTCTTCTTTAAATAACAGCCTATCCTCCGGCCCTTTGGTCTGTGATCTGACTGACCCCCTGGGCCCTGGTTTGAGCAACACCAGCTCCTACAACTGACAACCACAAAGGGATGCTGCACTTTTGCCCCGTGGGTCTCGGGCAGGGTCTCACTCTGAGCTATGATTTCTTCTTTCCTTCACTCAGCAAATGTTTTCTGAAGGCCTGCTTTGTGCCAGATTCTGGGGTGCAGGGATGAGCAATGACACAAGGTCCCCATCCCACACTGATCTCAGGTGCTTTCTTCCTCAACTAAACCCTATACCTTTGCTGGAGGTGACTTGGGGGGCATCCCTCAGCAGAAGCCAGACTCCCCACTCTACCCCATTCCAAACCTTCCCCTCAGACCCACAAAAGACACTCATCTTCAGTCACCCTCTGCAGACTCAGATTTAGTACAAATGACTGGCTTTTGCAATAGTGTGGGAAGAGCTGCCACAGGAGCATACAGGAGCTCTGGGAGCCCAAGGGGAAGGGCAGCTGAACCAGCCTGGGGAGAATAGGGAAGCCTTCCTGGAGGCTTCCTGGTGCCTGAGTGTAGTCCCAAGGAATGGCTATGATTCGGCAAAGACAAAGGATGAGTGCATTAGTCAGAGTCCTAAAAGGGAACAGGCCCCCTTAAGTTAGCATGATTTGGGGAGGGTTTATAATAACCACAAAGAGGTTCTTTGCAAAGGTTTGGGCAGAATGTGGGAGAACAACACAAGATAGTACAGAAACTCAGGGTCACCGGCAGCAGAGCTGTTTCCACCCCTAGGCCAGAAGACATGGGAGAGGGGCAGCCTGTACCATAGAAAGAGGGAGAGTCTGTCGTTCAGGTCACCTTGATAGGAGTGATCTTCCCTCTAGGGATCAGCCGGCCCGATGCAACCTTACAAGGAGGGAATCAATTGCCTTGACCTCATTCTTTCCTGTCTTTCATACTCTTGCTGTTGGTCCCCATTGGCCAAACCCAACCAGGAGCCAGAGGGCACTGGAGCTGATTGATGTTATCTATACAGGGCAGACTTTGGGGCACAGAGCAGGCTGGAGAGCGGATCTGGCATGGTAAGCAGGAGATATCCAGCATGCCGGGTCAGGGAAGGCCTTTCTAGGAAGAGGAGAACCATTTGTGAAGGCCCAGAGGTATGCAAGAATGTATAAGTTGGGGAAATGCTTTCTTTTTTTTTTTTTTTTTTGTGACAGAGTCTCACTCTGTCACCCAGGGTGGAGTGCAGTGGCCAGATCTCAGCTCACTGCAAGCTCCGCCTCCTGGGTTCACGCCATTCTCCTGCCTCAGCCTCCCGAGTAGCTGGGACTACAGGCGCCCGCCACCTCGCCCGGCTAGTTTTTTGTAGTTTTTAGTAGAGACGGGGTTTCACCGTGTTAGCCAGGATGGTCTTGATCTCCTGACCTCGTGATCCGCCCATCTTGGCTTCCCAAAGTGCTGGGATTACAGGCTTGAGCCACCGCGCCCGGCCAGGGAAATGCTTTCTTTATGTCTGGAGTAGTGTGAGTAGGGATGGGGGCATCCATCATGAAAGGCCTTGCATGTCTTTCTAAGCAATGTGAAAATTTATCCTAAAGGCGATGGGAGCCACCGAAGGGTTTTCGGCAAGAGGTGACCTGATCAGATTTGTGTTCTGAAATGACCACTCTTGCCCTAGTGTGGATGTGGTCTGGAGGAACACTTCAGACTAGAGATGGTGAGGCCTGAACCAAGATAATAGCGATGGAGAAAGAGGTGGACTGATTTGAGAAATGTTGAGGAAGTAGTCTCAAAAGGCGATGAAGGACTGGATGTGGAGGATGAAGGAAAGGGAGATGTCGAGAGCAGTGTCTGGGTTTCCACTTGAAGCTCAGGCCGGGGAGGGAGTGTGAGGGAGCAGATTGCCTCACACTCCTCCAACTGTTGCTTCCTCAGCTTTGCTTTCTGGATTTGGGAGAAAGCTTAGATTGGCCCTCATTAGCAGGACCTCAGGCTTTCAAGGGGGCCTTGGAGGGGCTTCCTAGCCATGCCACAGGTTGGCCTCCCTGGGTTGTCTCAAGACACACCAAACTAGAGAGCAGGCAAAGTCACCTTTTGCTGCCACCCTGGAACCTACTGAGCCGGGACCTGCTCCTCTCCCACCCCCTGCCCTTTCCCGTATGGACAGGGGATGCGTTTTAACTTGCTTCATTGCAGGAGCAAATGAGGTCCAGCTGAGGGGAGAAAGCCAGCCATGGCGGCAGAGCACAGGCTGTTGTGAGCCGGGGCGAGAGGCGGGGACCCTGTCTCCTTCCACTGGCTTTTCAGAAAGCTCTGGTCCCCATAGGCTCAGATTTCATCCCTAGCAATTTTGAAGAACCTGCTATCCAGTAACAGGTCCCATTCCTTGGAGTTCTCTGCTTAGAAACCTGGAATAATTTTCTTTTGTTGCAGAGGAAAATGCTGAGGTTGTTCTTTCATGGTCTAAGAACTTGAGTAGTCATGGCAACGCATGAGGGTGGGGTGGGTGAGTTGGGGGCGTCTTAGCAGCGTTTCATTTCAAATGCCAGATTAAAGGAAAAGTGTCTTTGGAGTTCGCCTCATTAAGACATAGCTCGGTGCAGGCTTGTTGGATGGTTCTCCAGCTCATCATTTTACACATTACATTTTCCCTACATTTTCTCATCTGATGGGCAGTCTTCTGGGACTTCTCCCTGAGAATTTTGGCTCCGAGACTTCTCCAAGAATTTCAGCTCATTTCTGGCAAGAGCGTTGGTGGGAGTGATTCTTTTGTTCCTATCGGGGACCTTGTCTTGTAAGTCTTTTGCTTCCAATGGGACTGCCACTTTAAAAAACCAAAGGTAACATGTTTATTGAGGGTTTGTTCTGTCTACAGAAAGAAAGATGGTGATTGAGCAGCCATTTCCTTTTCACACTACACTTTTGGTCCAGGATCTTTCTCTCAGAGTTTGGCCAGGTCAAGCCCAACGCTGGCTCTGGGCATCTAGGCCATCCTTCTGACTGCCCTTCCGGGGCGCGTCTTGGAGAAAGTAAAGGTGGAAACGTTTAACCCAGACACTGGCCACAGGTGCTTTCTTCCTCAACTGAACCTTATCCCCTTGCTTGAGCTGACCTGGGGGTCCTCCCTCTTGAGGAGCCAGACTTCCCACTCTGCTCCAGTCCAAACCTCTCCTATACCCACAAAAGATACTCAACACGTTAGAGTTGCCCAGTTATCAACTAAAAGACTTCCCTAGTCCTCATTTATGCTTTCTAGTTATCTCCTAGATTCTCCTTGTGATGAATGTTCTTATTAATCATAGCCCCCATGTGCTGAACACTTACTAAGAGGCCAGATTTCTATTTATCACCTAATTTCATAGTCACCAACAACCCCATGAGGCAGGTACTAGCAGTCTCATGTTACAGAGGAGGGAACTGAAGGCCCCCAAAGCTCACTTGTCCAAAACCAAATAGCTGGTAAGAGGTACAGCTGCGATGGCATGGGGTCTGTCTGGTGACACACAGTGCTCTCTCCACCAGTGACACAGCCTGCATCCTCAGCCACTTTCACTCCCTCTCACCTGATCACAGAACACATTCCTGTGTTCCGCCTCATTCCAGCCAGAATGTGGTCACTGAACCATCTCCCCAAAGTTCCCCTTTCATTCTTTTTATTTATTTATTTATTTTGAGATGGAGTCTCACTCTGTCCCCCCAAGCAGGAGTGCAGTGGCTTGATCTTGGCTCACTGCAACCTCTGCCTCCCAGCTTCAAGCGATTCTCCTGCCTCAGCCTCCCCAGTAGCTGGGAGTACAGGTGCATGCCATCATGCCCGGCTAACTTTTGTATTTTTAGTGGAGATAGGGTTTCACCATGTTGGTCCAGGTTAGTCTCAAACTCCTGACCTCAAGTAATTCACCTGCCTCGGCTTCCCAAAGTGCTAATATTATAGTCGTGAGCCACCATGTCCAGCCCCAAAGCTCCCCTTTCATTGCTCCTGTGCTAGGCTCTCCTGCTAGGCTCAGTTTTGAGAGTACAGAGACCATGACTTGTTCACGTGGTATCTATAGGGCTGGACCCATAGAAAGTGCACAAGTCATTACTTACTTACAGAGTCAATGGAAGTACCTTTCTTCCACCAGCGCCGCCCCCCTACGCCTCCCTTATTCTTTCTCTTCTCCCTTCCCAGCTACAGCCACAAGCTGTCTCCACCATCAGATGTGGCTTACCTGGTTCCTGAGTCAATTCCATCCAGGTAGGAAGAATCCTATCAGAGAGTATGTGAGTGTGTTTGCAGAGTACATTCCTGTGGAGCCCCCTTAGCTCTGACTGTGTCTGCTTCTGCAGGGAGAGAGTATTCCTGCTGTGAGAGGTTTGGGATCTGGAGCACAGAGGGTAAGCCCTGGGCCCCCACTTACCCCCAGGGTCACATCCTCACTCACCTCCCTCCTGTATCATCCTAGTCCACAGAGTAGCTTTTCACTAAGCTCTTACTGGATTGGACTCTTCACTACATTATCTCATTTAATCATCACAACAATCCCAAAGGCAGACAGTAGTATCTCCCTTTTATAGGAGAGGAAACTGAGGCTTGAAGGGATTATGTCACTTGTTAAGGACTCACAGGGATTTGAACAGGGGCTTCTCTGTGGTCGCAGCCTTTGTGATGTTTCCTTCTCACATGGGCTGGGCTTCTGCCATGTTCTACCCATCTAACCTGGGAAGCCCTCATGATTTCTGGGGACCTGACAATCTCAGGGGCTAATCCTCATGGTTAGAATAGGTACAACTTTGTGGCATCTATATACACCAGAAGTTTCAGAAATGGCCTGATTTAACCTTCATCCCTGTGAAGTAGGTGCTAGGATTCTCTCTACTTTGCAGATAAGGAAACTGAGAAAGGTTAAGTGTTACCACCAGTATTGTACAACTGCTAAAGTGGGGGAACAGGATTCAGACCAGGCTTTTCCAAGACCAAAGCCGGTGTGCTATGCTACTCCTTCTAAGGGTGTCTGACAAGGACTGGACTCTTGACAGTTGTCTACTCCCCTTTGGGAACCCTGCTTCTAGCTGGGGTCCGGCCACCCAGAACCAGATTGCAGCTGCCTTCCTGCTACTAACCTCCCAGTGGCTCCACTCCACCTGCCTGATGGGCCAGCCTCCCAGCCCCACCCGAACTGAGCACAATTCTGTGCCCCTCTAGTGCTGTGCTTGACCACACGGCAGCCAAGTCAGTTTCTCGGGCCCAGCTTCCTCCACTCCCCAACCCTGCCCTCCGGTGTCTGTGGCGGTCCCCATGTGCACGGAGAGGTTCTCATGTGATTCTTTCCACCACCATCCCCCAGTTGGATGGGCTGATTCCTGCTTTAATCCCCACATGGCTCTCTAAGGTGGGTTAAGCGAGTGTCAGCACCTCTCCCTGGCTTCTTGGGCTTCATGTAGCTCCCTCGCTTCTATCTACCAGTGGCAGCCTCTTCCCCGTGGCCCTGGTAGCCCCCTTTTGAGACCAGTCTGTGTGGCTGAGCCTGGTTCAATGCCTCCTCAGCACTAGAGCTCATGCTTCCTGCGGTCCCTGGCTGCTTGCTGACCTGAATGCCTGCATTCCACCCTGTTCTGCCATCTGATGCCTGCCTGAGTGTCTGCACTGACTCCTGTCCCTTGGCTTCCTCTGACCCCTGAGCAGCACAAGCTCCTAAGCCTCAGCATGTCTCCATAAGCCCCAAGCTCTGCCTCCTGCTCCTTGCCCTGTCTCAGCCCACTTGAGTGGATATTTTCCAGCCTTTTCCCTCAATATCTCTCAACTTGGGCTCTGCTCCCCATAGAGCAGAATCAATGACTTACCTAATAATACGTGCTGGGGGTCCATGTGCAAGACATTGTACAGGGCACTGAGACCTCCCAGCTGTCCCCTGACTCTCAGGCCCACCATCTCTCACTCTTCGTGGCTGGTTTTTGCTGTTTTCCTTGATTCCTATTAGGACAGCAGAAGCCCTTCCATGCTGCCCACCTCATGAAAGGCCTTGTAGGTTTTGTTTTGTTTTGTTGTTTGAGACAGTCTTGCTCTGTTGCCCAGGCTAGTGCAGTGGTGCAATCTCGGCTCACTGCAACCTCCGCCTTCTGGGTTCAAGCGATTCGTGTGCCTCAGTCTCCCGAGTAGTGGGGATTACAAGTGCATGCCACCACACCCGGCTAATTTTTGTATTTTTAGTAGAGATGGGGTTTTACCATGTTGGCCAGGCTGGTCTCGAACTCCTGACCTCAGGTGATATGCCCACCTCAGCCTCCCAAAGTGCTGGGATTATAGGCCTGAGCCACCTTGCCTGGTTGGCCTTGTAGGTTTTGAAGCCTACTTGGAGGTCTCTAAGTCAGGGCTTCCCAACATTCTTTGCACACAAAGGAATGGATACTATCTGTGTGACACACTGGAGGAACTGCCTGCAGCCTGAGAACGGCCAGCTAGGGGGTCCAGACACCCCAGGCTGAGCCCCAAGGGCTAAAGGGATGGGTCAGGTCTCTGCTCACCTGGAACCCATTCTGTTGAGAAGCTCTCCTCTAAGCCTTGACAATAAAATAGTAATAGCTTCTTTTTATTGAGTGATTAAAATGTGCTGGGTGGTGTGTGAGGCATTCTATCTACATTGTCTCTATAGCAAAGGGAAGTCATCATCATCCCCATTTTATAGATGAGGACGAAGGTTCAGAGATTCAGCAACTTGCCCGAGGGCGTTACCTCTCTGAACTTCTAATGTGCTTAGAAAACAATGTCAGTGTCAAGTGATTTGCCCTACAACATTCTTTGTTTCCTCTATATGTTCTTCTTCTTTTTTTTTTTTTTTTTTTTGGAGATGGAGTCTATCTCCGTCCCCAAGGCTGGAGAGCAATGGTGCGATCTCGGCTCACTGCAACCTCTGCCTCCAGGGTTCAAACCATTCTCCTGCCTCAGCCTCCCGAGTAGCTGGGATTACAGGTGCCCGCCACCACACCCGGCTAATTTTTGTACTTTTAGTAGAGACGGGGTTTCACCATGTTGGCCAGGCTGGTCTCAAACTCCTGACCTTTTGATCCATCCGCCTCAGCTTCCCAAAGTGGTGGGATCACAGGCGTGAGCCACTGCACCCAGCCTCCTCTGTGTGTTCTCATCTTGCAACAAAACAGGGAGCTCTTCATGTCTAATTAATATTTTCATCCCTACTCTGCGTCACACACTTGGGTGTTCCATGGTTATTCTCCAGGTCCTTCTGAGAAGCCCACGGCCCCGTAGGCCCAGCCCTCACCACTTCTGTCCCAGAAGAGTAAACCCAAATGCCTTCCATGAAGGAGGCCAGACCTTTGATGTAGGGAGGGTGTTTGGGAAGAGGAATGAGCTGCCAGCAGGCTCCCTGGTGACTGTGGCCTTATGGGAATCAGGATGTTTCCAAGTCAAAGGCTGCAGGAGTTCCTGTCTCTTTGCTCCTCCTCAGCAAGGGATCTGCACATGCTCATTCCATGGTCATGGCCTCGGGGGATCTTTTCCACTTTGGGTATTGAGAAATCTCACATATCTCTATAAAGATGATCCTGTCTTTATGCCCAGCTCCTTATGGCAATTCTTGAGAGAGGGAGAGGGTCAGGGAATTGAGAATGGGGTGCCGTTGCCACACTCCTGCCTCCATTCTGTTGTGTATAATACAGAGTGGTAGTGTCATGTGACACTAGAAATTGCTGAGCTGGTCCAATCTCTCCATTTATAGATGGTGAAGCCAAGGCCTGAAAAGCTTTCCTGCAAGGTCGCAGAGGAAGAGGCAGAAGCAGGACAAGAACCCAGCTCTCCTGACTCCCCATCCAGTGCTCTTCTCATAGATTACATTGTTTCAGCATCCCCCAGCTGTTGCTCCATTCAGGGGTTATAGGAGTCACTGACTTTTTTGGTTGCTTCTTGGTTGGAGGCTGTTGCCCCTCACCAGTGAGGGGTGGGTATTGGTGGGCAAGGTCACTAAACAGGTCAAAATTTCAGTTGTCCCCACATGGCCTTGTTGGCCCCTGCAACACGGGACAAGTTGGCAGGCGGGTTGTTTGTGCTCACCAGTGCCACGCTCCCTGTATTCCCATTGTCTGGAAATGTGGCAGGAGGGAGTTGCCTCTATTTTGAAGACTGTGGTTGCCATGGACCCATCAGGGGCACAGGCTTTCTAGCAAGTAGATCTCTGGGTCTGGCTCTTCCTCAGCCTGGCAGGACCAGTAGGGTTAACTGCGAACTGCTTTCCTCCCCATCTTCGCAATTTCTTCCAGAGGGAAGGAGCGAGCACTCTGCCATCTACATATTTTCAGCTGAGTTATATTTTGCATAAAGTAAACTTAGCAAACAGAGAACACAGTGAGAATATATTTGGCTTTGAAGCGTCAGTGCTCTGACAGGCATTTCCTATTAGCTATCTCAGAGCCGACCAGCCCGGCTGGGTTTTGCTTAAGTGGCATAATTCTCCTGCAGTGGAGACAGCTCATTCATTAGTCATTCCAAAAGCCAGATACAAAATACCCTTCTCTAAGCCAACTCCACCAACCAGCTCCCCAGCCCGGGTGGAACAATGAAACTATGAGGCTTACCAGCCTGGCAAAGGTCAGCCCAAGAGCCACCTGTCTGCTGGTCTTTGGAAGATAGCTTTGGCTGCAGCCTTTCATTTCCCTTAGGAACAGGAAGGACACGTCTTCCTCCTGTTGGCAGAGGCCTTAGGATCCTTACTGGGGGTGGGTTCCTTCCCATTTCACTACAGCGTCACTTGCAACAGCGCGAAGCCCTGATTTAACACACTCTGTTTTGTGTTTTTTTAGCCGGAAGCTAAAGGTACCAGTTCTTAGAGGAAGCTTAGGAATGTTCCCCTTCCTGCTCGGGTCTCTCGACTGAACTCAACCCTTCCTTGATTGATGGACATGCATGTTATCTTTTGTAATCTCTGCCGGGTGAGGGCTGATGTTCCCATTTTACAGATGAGGATATTGGAGCTCAGAGAAGTGAAATGGTTGCTGAAGGTCACAGCCCAGCTTCAAGCCTGTCGGGCTCCGAAAGGCGTCTTCCGTTCTCTCTGTCAGGAAGTCTCTTTTGGATGATTAACTGAGATTGAAAATGAAAATATACATGAAAGAAAGGTCCTTTTTTCAACTTGACAAGAAGAATGCCACTGTATTGCAGGCACCCAGACCAGGGTGGGCTGGAAAGCCAGCCAGGGAGAAAGCAGGGGAGAGAAAGCATGTTCTAACAGGAAGGTTAAAGCACCCTGGGATGAGAGTTGGGCTAGGGTGGAGAGGGTAGTTCTCGTGGGGGCAGAGCTTGGTTTGGGGTAGGTCAGGGGCTGGGACCAGAAGAGGGACAGGGAAGGGTTTTTTGTGGGTCCAAGGCCCAGCTCCACTGAATGGGCCATCTGACAGCGCCTGACCAAGCAGAATGCCAGGGTGTAAAGACCCCACTAATACCCAGTCAATGAGGGGAATGCCAGAGGAGCGCCCAGAATGTTCTTGTGCAGAGGCAAAGAGCAGGAGTTTGTGACCACAGCTGGCAGCCAGTGTCAGCCTCATTGGAGGACTCTTAGCATTCCAGATGGACAAACATATTCACAGGTGCCTAGACAAATGAGGTCTGGGGGAGAGAGACAGGCTACATCAGAGGTTGAATATGTATTTACATAAGCTAGGAATGAGAGTCTCAGAATCCTTCCAAAGCAGAATCCTTCCAAAGCAGATATCTGCTTAAACCTCTTGAGCGGTGCCCTCCTTACCCTGGAAGGAAGGCCTTGCTCAGGTAGTCTCAACCTGCCTCTATGGTGTGATTTAACACCTTCCTCTTCATTCCACCATACTCTGTCTCAAAATATTTGTTGTTCTCAAACACACAGAACAATTTCACTCCACCAGCTCTTCCACATGTGATTTTCTTTGCATGTACTTCATCTTTCTCATCTGCAGCCCCACCTGGCAAACTCCTACTCACCCTTCAAAACTCTGCCTAAATGTCACTGAATCTGGAAGCCTTCTTCATCTTCTCAGTACACGTTTGTCTGTATTCCTGATCCTTTGTCTATAACTCTGGTAAATCATTGATCCTAATGCACTGTCAAGAAACTTGTCCTATTTTATCTGTGGATTCCTGGAACCCAATCAAGATCCTCACATGTAGAAAGTACTAGATCAACTGATAAAGCAAGCACAGCCTGATTGGCTGTGAATTTGAGAGCATGCGGCACAGAATGATTGCAACTCAGACCTGGAAGAAAATGTAGAGTTGTAAACCTGACGTTAGAACACCTCATCTGCATTTGCAGCCTGAGGTAATATACATAAACCACCTAATCTAGTAACTGGCAGGTATTAGTCAGTGAATGGTAGCTGATATTTTTGTTTTTGTTGTCATTTCTTAGGGAATCAAAATAGACGTAGAAGAATTTGCAGAAAGAACAACAAATCTGCAGTTGGGGCTGTGGCTCTGCCTCTAAGACTCTCCCTTTATGACTTTGAACAAGTCATTTCACCCTCTTGAGGCCTTGATTTCCTCATCGATAGTTTGGGATACAACTAGGTGTCCTGTAATTGGTGCCTTTCAGCCCTAATCAAAACAAAAACAAGACTCAAGCAAACATCATCCCTGACAGATCGGAGGGAATCCAGCTCAGGTCTTCCCGGTGTCATCTCTGATCAGAAATCTGGGAACCAACCCTGACCTTAATGGCCCTTCTAGGGGTGTGCTCTTTCCCGGGGCAGAGCCAATCCCCAGGGAGGCAGAAACTTCTACTTGCCAAACTCCTGGCCAGTCACACCCGCTCTGCCATCCTGGAGAAGGAGGGAGTTAGCCTGTTGTGGAGCTTGTGGCAAAATCCCTCTTCCTCCCCCAAACACAGCTATGATTAGCTGTGTCCTCACCACGAAACTGCAGGGGTGTGTGCGGGTGAGTCATAGTTGTTCAAATCACATTTATAGAGAGCTCGCATGGCAGGGGGCTTGGTGGCTGTCAGAGGCACCCCAGTTCCCTTTCTCTACCCCCAACAATTGCTGAGATTTTAGGACCCAGGCATTTGGATTACAGAGTGTCAATCATCTGCTGATGCCACTGGCTTCTTATGCTAGGCCCCAGCCACCCCGAGCAGCTCCCCTGGAGGAGGAGAGGGGCTTGATCCTCATCCCATTGCCTACCCCGTCCCACCTGGGAGAGCTGTCCCGGGGTTAGACCCAGGCCGGAATTGTCACTGTCTGTCACCGCCCTCTCCCTGGGGCCTACCATCTCCGGGACCACTCCGAAGGAATCAGGTAGTCTCTCCAGGTGTGAATCCCACAACCTCCAGGGGCCCCAGCTCCTGCCACTCCATGCCCTAGGCTCACTTGTAGCTGTTAGCACAGGTGTCCCAGCCTCTCTGAGCTGTGCACTATGTCTCAAATGCCCCCTCCCACTCCCTTTTCACCTAGCCATGGGGACCCTGAGAGCTCTCATCAGGAGCTGAGAAAGAAGCAGAGGCCTCTTTGGTGGAGGAATCCTGGCAGGCCAGCAAGTCCCAACAGGCCGATGTTGGGCTGCTGCAGGCAGACAGTGAGTCACTGGGTCCCCGCTGCTTACAGGACACAGCCGGAATAATGACAATAATAATAGAGATCCAAGGTGCTGTTATTAACGCCCACCTTTCCTCCCAGGACCCTGTCTCCTTTATCCATCTGACAGCCCTCGGGGCAGGGAGGGGCTGAGGGCCCAAGAGATTTTGTTACCCTGTCTTAAATGGGGGGAAACTGAGGCTAAAGTTGTTTCCCACTGAACTGCTAGTCCTGAGAAGAAGACTCTGCCTCCTGATGTCCCTGATGCCAGGAAAGTTCTGCAGCTCCACAGTTAGTGAGTGGTCTCCTTACTGGCAAAGCTCTAGGCTTAGGGATGAAAGAACCCACATTTCTGGATTTCTCACACTCTGTCCTCTAACCCTTACTTACGACAACAGCTCTAGGGACTAGTTATGATTATTATCCTCCTTTGATGGATGAGGAACGTGAAGTTCAGAGAGGCTAGGTAAATTCCCAAGGTCATGCAGCAAAGGAGAAGCAGACCCAAGGTTTGAAGCCAGGTTGGTTTGACTGTGCTCTCTCACTCAGGGTCCTGTAATCCAGGATCTAGAGTTTCCAAGTCTGACTTCCTAGGCCTTTTGGGCCTGTTCTTCCTCCATTGCCTTCCCTACCTGGGCTCACTCTATCTCAAGATTAGGGTTCCACCCAGGGCCACCTGGAGGCCAGCTTTCATTTTCATCTTGAGCAGCCGTGGAAAAGTAAGGACTCAACCACTTTAATTTTGGGGTCTTAGTAATTATCTGACACTCACCACCCACTCAACTCTACCCACTAGTTATTAAAATAATAACAATAATAATTTAGAGAAGCGATGGCAATGATCACAGCGTTCACGGAATCCGGGACTGGGCAGAGATAGATATAACCTCACACTTCCTTTTTATATCAGAATGGTGCTAGATTTGGGAGTAAGGACTGTTGGAGTCTAGTCAGTTTTGGCAAGGATGCCATGTATCATATGACTGAATGAGCCCCTAAATGCCTCTGTGCCTTCATTTCCCCCTCTGTAAAATGTGGGTAAAAGTCTTGCAAGTTGATGTGCTTTCAGCTTCTTGAAAGAAAGTCATGATAAGACAACCTTTTCTTTTTCACCACCCTATAGTCACTATTTACAATGACCCAGGAGTCTGATGCCTAAATGATACATTATCTTCATGCTCCAGTCTCTCACTGTCTGACTGCCCAGCTCTTCTTTGACGAGAGGTCTCACCGATTGCGGCCCTTGGCCTTGGGAAGGGTGATGGACTGGGCTGGAGGCCTGGGCTGAGCTCTTGGGTGCAGGGGGAGCCTCAGCTTTTCCAGCCCTCATCCTCAACGGCTGCCTCTGCCAAGGCCTTAGAGCTAGAAAAAGCAAGACCAGTGCCTGAGTGCAATAAAGGCTTTTATTAGTCCTTTTATTAATGATGGTTGGTATTTGTTGAGAAGCTGGGACAATAGTTATTCCAGTAAGAGGATATTAAGCTCCCTCAAACAGGCCCTATATATCTAACAGGCTCTGGCCCCCAGCCTCCCCTGACGCAGCTTTGTTACACTGCAGCACACCCCTGGCCTCCTAGCAACTCCAAGAAGAGAGAGGAGGGATGGGGGAGGTAGGGATAATCTGGTGTCATTAAACACACAGGCCTTTGTGGAGGTTACTGTACACCAACAGCAGGAAGCTTTTTCTTCCTTCTGAGTGCACAGGGAGCCTATGTGATTTTGCTTTTTTTTTTTTTTTTTTTTCTGCTACCCCTGAGCTCTTGGTTATTTTACCTCTAGAGCTGCTGGTGATAAGTTGGTAAAGGAGGACCTCCTTAAACCATTTGTTAAACCATTTAAGACTGGTCCTATTACTTGTTTAAGCTATTTTACATGATTTTTAATGTAATAAACACATTTATAATACTATGTGGTGGCAATGTTCCGAGTGCTCTTCAAATACTAATTTATTTAATCCTCATAACATCTCAATGAAGTAGGCACTATAATTATCCTTATTTTATAAATGAGGAAATGAGGCCCAGAGAGGTTAAGTGACTTGCCCAAGGTCACACAGCTGATAAGTAACAGAGTTAAGGTGTAAACCCATGCAGTTGTCTCTAGAGTCAATGCTTTTATCTGACATTTCAAAACTGAATCTGAAAAGAACTGGGAAATATTGCCTAAATTCTGAAGCTTTATTGCTTTACCAAAAGGAATTAGATATTCTCATGTATGGGATGGTATAATAAATTATAATAGAGTTCCCCCAGAATCAGAGCATCTCTGAGATGAAAACATCCTTGAAGGTCATCAGATCTAATCCTCTGACAAATACAAGAATACTCTCTGCAGCGTCCCTGATACGTGATCCTCCAGCTTTTGGCTGAATATCTCTAGTGTCAGGAAGCTCATTACCTAATCCAGCAGAACATCCCAACTTTGGGCAGTTCTCACTTTAAGAAAAGAAAGTTCTTGGCCAGGCATGGTGGCTCAAGCCTGTAATCCCAGCACTTTGGGAGGCCGAGGTGGGCTGATCACGAGGTCAAGAGATCGAGACCATCCTGGCGAACATGGTGAAACCCTGTCTCTACTAAAAATAAAAAATTAGCTGGACATGGTGTTGTGCTGTCCGTAGTCCCAGCTACTCAGGAGGCTGAGGCAGAAGAATTGCTTGAACCTGGGAGGCAGAGGTTGCAGTGAGCCGAGATCACGCCACTGCACTCCAGCCTGGCGACAGGGCAAGACTCTGTCAAAAAAAGAAATAAAGAAAGCTCTTTTCTTTCTCCAACTGGACTGACATTTAGCTCCCTTTAACTTAAATGGACCAACTTTGTCTTCTAGAGTTGGGTGGGCGGCAGGGCAGGGGAAGCTCATCCCTTTTGCGTAGGGCAGTCCATAAAGTGCTGAAAAACAGTGTTTTGTTTTTTGTTTTTTTTTTTCAGACGGAGTCTTGCTTTGTCACTCAAGCTGGGGTACAGTGGTGTGATCTTGACTTACTGCAACCTCTGCCTCCCGGGTTCAAGCGTTTCTCCAGCCTCAGCCTCCCGAGTAGCTGGGACTATAGGTGCTCACCACCACACCTGGCTGATTTTTGTATTTTTAGTAGAGATGGAGTTTCACCACGTTGGCCAGACTAGTCTTGAACTCCTGACCTCAAGTGATCCACCTGCCTTGGCCTCCCAGAATGTTGGGATTATAGGCATGAGCCACCATGCCTGGCCTGAAAAATAGCTTTCATGTCCCCCTTAAATCTTTTTTTCTCTTTTGGCTTAAACTTCCTTAGTTCTTTCATGGCCATGGTTTTCATTTGTTTTTTTAATTTCCAGATTCTCAGATTCTCCGTCTCCCTGTTTCCACCTCTCTCTGAAGTACTAGAGTTTATCAGTGTTCATTTTAAAGTGATGTAGGGCCTGGGCGCTGTGGCTCACACCTGCAATCCTAACACTTTGGGAGGCCGAGGCGTGCAGATTGCCTGAGTTCAGGAGTTCGAGAACAGCCTGGGCAACATGGTGAAACTCCGTCTCTAATAAAATACAAAAACTTAGCTGGGTGTGGTGGCGGGCGCCTGTAGACCCAGCTACTCAGGAGGCTGAGGCAGAAGAATTGCTTGAACCCGGGAGGCGGAGGTTGCAGTGAGCTGACATCACGCCACTGCACTCCACCCTGGGCGACAGAGCGAGACACACAGCACATCAGGTGTGGTCCTGCAATGCTGAGCACAGGATCATCACCTCCCTTATCTCCTTTGTTCATATTCTACATTTCCAATGATGCAGCCTAAACTCGCCTTGGGTTTTTTGACCCTTGACTCACAATGAGTTTGTAGTCAACGTGTAGCACTTTTAGCTTCATTTTCCAAATTCTGAATTTGTACAGCCCTGCTGGGGTTTTTTGTTTGTTTTTTAAGCCCAAGGGCGGGACTTCACATTTACTGCTGATAAATTTCATCTTGTTAAATACAGTTCCTTGTTCTAACCTATCAAGGCTGACATGGAACCTTACTCTGTTACCCTATTTCGTGATTTCTTACATGATTTTGTATCATTTGAAATTTTGATAATATGCCACCTGTGTTCCCATTCAGGTAGTCACTACTTGTTTTTAAAGCTGGATAGGAAAATTTTCCAAGGTTGGGTTTATGGAGGAAGATGAGGCGAAGCGAGAGTGACTCCGAAGGAAAGATTTCTGTTTGGATGGATCTGAGTGATGAGCGCTGTGCACCTCTGGGGGTGTGAGTGGCTGGGTAACCAGGTAAAGACTCCCACGGCATCAGGCCTGCGTCAGAGCCTGTGACCCATGACGAGGCCGGAAGGCAAATACTGATAGTGCCCAGTTCATAGAGCTGATTGTTTCCTATACCCTCTGCTGACAAGTGCTAAGGATGTGAAATAGAGGATATCATAAAATAGAAGTAAGGCCCATTGTGAGGCGACAAACAGGACTCTCAGATCAGAAAAAGCCAGGTGCTTGCTGTCAGCATCAAGACCTCCAGAAGCAAAAAAGAAGACATTCTTGGAGCAAAAGTAGAGCGGACGAAAAAAGTGCTTTAGCACGCTGCTTGGAGCTTGAACACATTTTTCTCCACTTAAACAACCCTTCTGTCGTTCCTTAGAGGTCTTACCTGAAAGTCAAAGAATCAGGCTGAGGCCACATCATTGGGGTTGACAGCGAGGGTTCCCAGTTTATCCCCAAGGGTACTGGAAATGAATTGAATGTCGCAATCTTGCTACCGCTGGCCCTGTGAAGAACTCAGCCCACTCACCCTGAGCACCCAGGGAGTATATATTTAGCTGTCTTTCTAATACTCACCCAAATTGTTCTCCTCCTTGTCCACGGCAACCCAGCCTTTTATTTTCTAGTTCCCACCCCTTCTTCATGCCACCTTCCCATTCCACCCCCAGGCCGGGAGTCTGGAATGTTATGGTGTCCCAGGCCTGTGAATCAGGTGCAGCTGCAGGGACCAAGGTAGGTTTCAGTGCCTGGGGAGAAGGGCAGTTCTTGATGGCTGAGACTAATGTGAGTTCCAAGACAGTCATGAAGCAGAGACAGAACCAGTGCCCAAGTCTAGGTAGGACAAACCAGGAAGGATGTACTGGAGAGAGCCTGGGGCCAAGAGGGAGCCCAAATCTGGGGCAGAACAGAGCCATGGACACTGAACTGATGAGCAGGCAGTGCCTTGTGCTCAGCTCTTATGGCCACAGGCAGGGCATGCGTCTAGGGTATAAGGGCCAGGCCAGGGGAGAATGCCCTCAGCTCTGTGACTCCCTGGCTCCACACTCTAGCCTTGATGCCACTTCAGATTCTCCTACTCCAGTAATGCACTGGAACCTGCTTTGTCGATTTGCTGAACTTGGCGCATACGCCTACTCTCAACTCAGCAGGTTCTTCCCTTCCCTCAAAGGGCCTCTGATCATGGTAGGAGATGCTCATGCCACCTACCTTAGCCCATTGGTGCCCCACTAGGGGGACCACCTCACCCGGCCTCCCTGCTTGGCTGGGGCAAGGGCTGCTGGACACTTAAGTCAGCATCAGGCACTGTGCCCAATGAGACCTGAGCTCAGACAAACAGAAGGAGACCAGCCTCCAAAGGATGGAAACCACTTATCTGCACAGAGCCGACATTTCCATTATATTAGCACACTGAGACCCTTGTTCAGCGAAGTCTTTAAAAAGATGAGGCTGGGTGCGGTGGCTCACGCCTGTAATCCCAGCACTTTGGGAAGCTGAGGCGGGCAGATCACCTGAGGTTAGGAGTTCAAGACCAGCCTGGCCAACATGGTGAAACCCTGTCTCTACTAAAAATATAAAAATTAGCCGAGCATGGTGGTACATGCTTGTAATCCCAGCTACTCTAGAGGCTGAGGCAGGAGAATGGCTTGAACCCAGGAGGCGGAGGTTGCAGTGAGCTGAGATTGCACCACTGCACTCCAGCCTAGGTGGCAGAGTGAGACTCGGTCTCAAAAAATAAATAAATAAATAAATAAAGAGAAAGTAAATGGAATCTGTTTTTTGGCTGTGTACATTAAGGAAGTACACAAGCAAACTCCTAAGGTTTGTCTGATAGAATATTTCACTTTACAGTTTATCTTCAGGTCAGGTCACACCAATCCAGTCTCTGGCAGAGCACTGGTGTTAAAAGGCCATAGGCCTTCTTTTAAATTATTATTATTTTCTATTATTAAGCAAATTCTTATTTAATAATAGAAGCAAATAAGTGGTCTGATTCTTTCAGGCCTAGACTTGTGGGCCTGCATTAATTTGCATGGTTGAGTTATTCATGCTGTATTACAATCTAGTCTATCAATTTCTTTCTTTCTTTTTTTTTTTTTTTCAAGACAGGGTTTTGCTCTTGTTGCCCAGGCTGGAGTGCAATGGCACGATCTCAGCTTACTGCAACCTCTGCCTCCCAGGTTCAACTGATTCTTCTGCCTCAGCCTCCCAAGTAGCTGGGACTACAGGTGCATGCCACTACGCTCAGCTAATTTTGTATTTTTAGTAGAGACAGGGTTTCACCATGTTGGCCAGCCTGGTCTCGAACTCCTGACCTCAGGTGATCCATCCACCTCAGTCTCCCAAAGTGCTGGGATTATAGGCGTGAGCCACCATGGCTGACCTAGTCTATCAATTTCCTACACATTTTCCCCTCCAGATTATCATTAACACAGAGAGAATTAAAACTCTCAACCCGGGGGTGGGGAAAGGGGGTTAAATGGGATTTGAGAACTGAAGGATGATCTCTCTGCATCTTGCCCCAGTGTCCTGGATCCCCAGAATAGAAGAAAGCAGACATTGCTGCTCACCACTGACTGCTCTCAACTCAAGAAGGAGAGGGAAATGGGAAGATAGCACAGATAAACACACCAACTCCACCCAAATGACTCAAATGAAGGCGCGTCTCAGAGTCTTGTGTTTTTCTGAAACTCAAGGCCTGAAGAAGGAGGAGCGCTGTCCAGCTGCCTGTGCTCGAAATGGGAGCTTCATAAATCTCTAGAAAGCCCCTGACCCCTTCTCTTTTCACTCTGGCTCTATTTCCTTCTTTGCTGAGGTCCCCATTTGTCAGAGCAGAGGGGAATTGCATCAGTCAGTTTTGAATCAGACAAAACAGAACTAAGTGGACAGCCTTCTTTGGAAAGGAAGAAATAGTGATGGGAATTTTTTCGTTTTTTAAAACCACCCTCGACTTATTAGGCAGCACAAAGTATGCTAGAGAAGGGTAGTCAGGATTGTAAAATACATGTAGCGGGCAGCAATGTGAACACTGGATGGAAAGCGGGCTGGGTAGGAAAGTGAGGGCTGGGACTCAGCCACATGGTTCTCCCTCTCCCCCTGCAGGTGAGAAGAGACACGCTGAGAGTCAGAAACACCAGCTTAGGGATGCGCAGGTGTGAAAGTGTGTGGCTGTTGGGGTGCACGTGCACATGCTGATGCACGTAGTAGGTACTGTGTGAGCAAAATTGGCTTCAACAGAAAGGAGTCCAGGATAAGAAAGAAAAGGTGGATGAAGTAGAACCAGAAAATACTCTGGGGACAGGAGCCGTGGTTCATGTCTGTAGTCCCAGCACTTTGGGAGGCTGAGGTGGGAGGACGACTTGAGCCCAGAAGTTTAAGACCAGCCTGGGCAACAAAATGAGATCCCTATCTCTACAAAAAATTTAAAAAATTAGCCAGACGTGGTAGCATGTGCCTGTGGTCCCTGCTGTTTGGGAGACTGAGGCAGGAGGATTGCTTGAATCCAGGAGATTGAGGCTGCAGTGAACTGTGTGATCACACCACTACACTCCAGCCTGGGCATCACAGGGAGACCCTGTCTCAAAAAAAAAAAAAAAAGGGAAAGAAAGAGAGAGAAAGGAATAAAGAAAAAGAAAGAGAGAAAGAAAAAATAAGAAGGAAAGAGAGGGAGAGAAAGAAAAGAAGGAGGGAGGGAAGGAAGGAAAAAGAAGGAAAGAGAGAGAGAAAGAAAGAAAGAAAAAGAAAGAAAGAAAGAAGAAAAGGAAGAGAAAGAAAAAAAGAAAATATTCTGGACAATAATAATGATAATGATAATAACCATGAAGGAAAATAATTGATGAAAGAACATATGCTGCATCCATTCATTCTCTATATAGCATGCTCTAGAAGCTGAGGAAATGGCAGGAAATAGTGTCTGCCTTCATGGAGTTTATGTTCAGGTGTAATATATCTCAGGCATGTTACACACATTATTGCATTTATGGACCATATGAGGTGATTTCTATTATCCCCATCCTCTAAATGGTGAAACTGAGGCACAAAGAAGGTTCAATAACTTGGTTGAGTCTCACAGACACAACTGAGTAGTGGAGCCAAGATTTGACCCAGGTGTGCCGGACCCCAGAGCCCTTGCCTTTGACCTCCCTAGCGGGACGCATCACCCCTCGCTGGCAGGAGCACACGGATGGTGCCTGTTCGGGTGTTCAAAGGGACAGACACTCTAACGAGATCCCAGAGGGTGTCCTAGAGCAGGGGGCATGTCTCCAAGGACCAAGACGCCCACTTTCTCTGTGATCCAAGCATGTGGGCCAACTCCTGTAGCAGAGGGGTTCTGTATCTCTCTTTTTCTTTCTCTTATTCTTCTCTCTGTGTTTTTTCATGTCCTGAGCTAAAGCCCCACTGGTTCTGCCTTAGTTAGTTACTAGAACTTGTTAGATCATTTTCCCTCCTGGAACCGTGGTCTATCAATCTGTTAAAAAGCGGGATTGGATTGGTCCGTGTCTGAAATCCCTTCTAGCTCTAGAAGGGATTATTATTATGATGATGATTATTTACTCTATTATTATGGGGAAAATTCAATTTTTGTATTTCCTCCCCTCCCCTGACCAGGTGCCTCTTCTGGAGAGAATCCTAAGCTCAGTGGATGCTCCAAAAGAGATGAATGCCCAGGGGAGCCGTTCCCACACTGGTTCCAAGGATTCCCTTGCAAAGATCCTCTGATTTTCTATGAGACCTTTCCTTTTGGGAAACAGAGTCCTTGAGAGCCTGCAGCTCCAGAGAGAAGCAAGCCTGGGCTTGGCCTCTGGATGCAGAGGAGGGGCTGAAGTTGGGGGAGAGGCTGCTGGCGGTCAGGATGGAGCTAGTCCAGGCGGTTGCCTGTCCTCTTGGAGGTACAGAGCTGGGGTAGTCCCAGAATAGTTCTAGAAAAAGTGAGCCTGGGAGAAGTGGAAGGCAGTTGGGGCCAATCTGAGGCCCCAAACTCAGCACCCAGGAAAGCAGGTACAGTTCAGGCCGCATGGAGGGTGGGCAGAGGGGACTCTGGGAGGATCCAGCTAAAACATTTGAGACAGAAGGGATGTGTTACCAAATGGTAACATGCTACTCAGCAAGGTGGGACGGGTCCCAGCTTTTCCCCTTAACCCTGGCTCACTTTGTATTGCCTCGTGGCCCTCCTGGCCTGTCAATCGCGCTAACGTGAGCTTTGTCAACTGGGAAGGTGACCCAGCCGTGTGATCCAGGCCAGCCCCGTGGCTAAATGCAGCTAGGGTCCCTGATAAGCTTAGGCAACTTATTAAGTTACACAGGAAAAGTCGAGATGGAATATTAATTCTGCACACCTCTTCTCTCTGCCCGGGGAACCTGCCTTCCTGGGTTTCAGTTTTCAAAGGCTGAAATAGATATGGAGATTTCGTGCTTAATTAAAGGAGAAGGGTGCTCTCTTCCAGTCTTTTCAAAACCATTTTGGTTCTGAGCTCAGTGGAGCCAGTGGAGACCCAGTCACCATCTGGCATGAAAGGTGTTAACTCAGAGTCTCCGGTCAACTCTAGACATCAGATCCAGAAACAAAGAGAATTAATTTCGGAGTGCCCCTCAGATGCCCCTCCTCTCCAGCCTGTAAGTTGAGAGCCTCTGTATTGACTTGCTAGGTATTAAAAAGTTAGGTCTGAGAGGTCACCTGCAATGCAGAACACCAGGTGCCAGAGCTCACCCAACAGGCCAGGATTATCTTATCAGCTAGGCTGATAAAACTCATGAAAGTCTGGCCATAAGGAACAAATATTTATAAGCCCAACACTTTTCGGTCCATAGCAGATTAGGCACAGAGTGTGAGCAAGAGCAGAGGGGGGCTGCTTCCTGATCAGAAACTCCCTGGGTCCGTCCTGTCTCATTAAGGAGAAGGCATGTTTGAAAGCTGAATTGTTTAGGGACACTGTTCTATCACATGACCTCATGCCAGCCTGGTGAGGAGGGAGCTATCTTTACCTGCATTTTACAGTTGAGGACACTGAGGTTAAGGGAGGTTAAGTGACTTGCCCATTCGCTTAGCTAGGAAGTGGGACTTGAACACAAGTCTTGTGACTCCAGGCCTGTGTGCGTTCTACAGGCCAGTGGTGGCCTGGACGGAATCTCACTTGACTGTCCTGTAAGTCAGCAGCTCCCCAGAAGGCCCCTTCATTGCCCCAGTCCCAGGGTCATAGGTCCAGCTCTCTCGGCAGAGGAAGCAGGACAGTATCTCATGAAGAGATAAAAAGAGTGACCCTCTCGGCTGGGCACTGTGGCTCATGTCTGTAATACCAGCACTTTGGGAGTCAGAGGCAGGTGGATCACCTGAGGTCAGGAGTTGGAGACCAGCCTGGCCAACATTGGTGAAATCCTGTCTCTACTAAAAATACAAAAATTAGCCAGGTGTGGTGGTGAGTGCCTATAGTCCCAGCTACCCTGGAGGCTGAGGCAGGAGAATGGCTTGAGTCCAGCAGGTGAAGGTTGCAGTGAGTCAAGATCGTGCCATTGCACTCCAGCCTAGGAGACAGAGCAAGATTGCACTCCAGCCTGTGAGACAGAGCAAGACTCTGTCTAAAAAAAAAACCAAAAGAGTGACCTCTCCAGGGATGGCTGAGGAAAGCTGTAAGATGGCCAGTGACATGCAAACCTGGAGTCTATTCTTGGGGTTTGCAGTTGATTCCTTTGGGCCTCCAATTCTTTCCTCTGTATTTATTCTCCCTGGGAGAGGAGATGGAATGCAAATGTATTTGGATGAATGGCCTGTGGTGCCTAGGAGGCCTCACTGATTGGCTTTCCTCTTGTGCTAATTGTGGAGAGGGGCTGGGTGGAACCTGGAGGAAACCCCCTCCCTTGGGGGCCTGGGTTTTCTCCTCTGCCAAAGGAGAGGTTGAACTAGATGATCTTAGGGGTCCTTTCTGCTCTGACCTCTCAGGCACAATATCCTGGGACTGGGAGCCCCGTAAGCCCTTCTCTTTGAATCCTTAGCAACGGGAATGGAAGTGTTGTGGAGGAAGCAGCTTCAACGCTAAGAGGAGAGGTAATGAGTAGCTGGGTCAGGAAGCAGCCCAGGCAGGGCCCGCCTGGAGGTGAGTGCAAACATGTTGGAAGGCTGGGCTGCAAGAAGATAAGAGATGAGGCTTGTGAGATAAGCAAAAGCCAGATCCCAAAATGCCTTCTAAGGCTCTGTTAAGGAGCTTGGGCTTTATCCTGAACATTATAGGGAGCCAGAAAGGAGTAAAGGTTAGGAAGTGGCGTGATAATGTTTGTGTTTTAGAATATTTCCTCTGGTGCAAGTGTGGAGACTAGATGGGGACGGGGGTGGGAGAAGGAGAAGGTGGTGGGAGAAGAAGGTGGTGGGAGAAAGAGAAGGTGGTGGGAGAAGAAGGTGGTGGGAGAAAG
Organism: Piliocolobus tephrosceles; assembly: GCF_002776525.5. Taxonomy (NCBI): domain Eukaryota; kingdom Metazoa; phylum Chordata; class Mammalia; order Primates; family Cercopithecidae; genus Piliocolobus; species Piliocolobus tephrosceles. Next base: position 102,033,661 of record NC_045435.1, on the reverse strand, counting down.
AGAAGGTGGCGGGAGAAGAAGGTGGTAGGAGAAGAAGGTGGTGGGAGAAGAAGGTGGGGTGGGAGAGAGAGACTCCAAGTAGGCTTAGTTCTGCTTCCCACTCCCTTCCTCTGACCTAGGCTGGCCTGGTTGTGATACCTACACTTGCAGGGGCAATGACAATGGCTACCATTTATAGACACTTACGTGGCGCCAGACACACTGTGGGATATGCTACATGCCTTGTCTTGTTTAAGCCCCATAAGAACCCTATGAGGAGGCCAGGCACAGTGGCTCACACCTGTAATCCCAGCACTTTGGGAGGCCAAGGCAGGTGGGTCACCTGAGGTCAAGAGTTTAAGACCAGTCTGGCCAACATGGTGAAATCCCATCTCTACTAAAAATTTTAAAAAATTAGCCAGGCATGATGGCGGGAGCCTGTAATCCCAGTTACTCGTGAGGCTGAGGTGGGAGAGTCGCTTAAACCCAGATGGTGGAGGTTGCAGTGAGCTAAGATCACACCATTGCACTCTAGCCTGGGCGACAGAGTGAGACTCTGTCTCAAAAAAAAAAAAAAAAACCTGTGAGGTAGAAACTCTTTATCTTCCATATTTTACAGATGAGAAAACTAGGCTCAGAGAGGCCAGGCATCTTGCCCTGGGCCACACAGCTGGCAAGTGGTAGCACCAGGACAAGTGTGGCTCATTCCAAAGCCCCTGGCTGTGACCACGGGCTGCCCTGCCTCCTGAGATGGCCATCAGCACACACAGTCACCCTACATTCTCCAGTGGCAGGAGGAAGTTCTGTTGGTCGGCTTCCTGCAGCAGAGGGGTGTGAGAGCAGTTACACAACACGTGCCATGTGCTGTGGATCTCCTCAAAACAAGCTGCAGGTTGCGTCTGGAGAAGTGTGAGGCCTTTGGGAGTGTTTGGGCTCCCAGGGCCGGCTCATCCTTGCCTGACATGGGAGGAATAGAGCTGCGTCTGGGGCAGGCTCTGGAGCTCGTGACCTGCCCCATCCCCCTCTCATGTGGAGGAAACCTTGGACCTTCATGAGCCATTTCCCAATCCAAGAGAAGCCCAGAAGTCCCACTTTCTAGAGGCTGGAAAACCTACTAGTAGCTCCTTCACACTTTGCCTTTCCCTACGGGGGAAGCAGGGCCCTGTGTGGGGGCCGGGAAGGGCTGGAGGAAGGTGGTTAGAGTCGGGGCTGTCCTCCCTGAAGGCTGGGCTGGAGGAGAAGGGAAGAGTCTCATCTCTGATCCCCCAAAGTCACTGGAGACACTCAAATGAAGTGGTGAAATTCACCCACTTCTAGCCAGTGGTAAGAAGCAGGAAGTTTACTTTGCTGAGAGCCAAAGTGTACGCTTCTGATCTGGCACAGCCATAGGCAGCTGGGTAACCTTGGAAAAGTTCCTGTCCCACTTCCTGCACCTCAGTTTCCCCATGGGGGAAGGTGAGCCTTAATGCCCCCTTTTCAGGCTGGCAGGCTTCATGGCCCTGGTCAGCCACCGGGGCCCATCTTCTCTCTCAGAGCCACTCTGGAGTGGGGCAGGTAGGTGGAGCAGCGCAGGGCCAGCACCCTGTCCCGCGCCACCCTCCACCTCCAGCCTTAAAAGGACACTAGCTCATCTGGCTTTGCTCTGTCGGTTGGAAGAAAGGGCTGGCTTACACCTGCAGCAGGGCACACTGATTAATTTATTTTGCATCACTTTGCATTACCTGGCTCCAGGGCCTCCAGCTTGACATGCAGATTTATGTAAAAGAGACCCGACATGCAAATGAACCAGGCCTGTGTCTTGTTTCCATCACAGAGAGGGCTGCATGACTGGTTCCTGGCCCAGCTGCTCTTCCCCAGGCCCACAGGTTCTCACAGCTGGTGAGGTGGAGCCATGGGGCCATTCTCCCTGTGCTGCCCCTGCTTGGAGCCCAGGCTAGGGCAAATGTTGACAGTGAGGCTAGAAAAAAGGAGGTTAGAAATGCACCCGCCCCAGCGAAAGCGCCTGGCTGTGTTACTTGACGGGAGAGACACAGAGATGAATAGAGAGAGAGAAACACGCACGACAAGACAGAGAGACAAGACAGAGAGAGAGGCAGAGGGAAGGGGAGGAGGACAGGATCCAGAGGGGGCCGGGAGATTGGTGTGTCCATAGAATAAGCACAGAGGAGCGGGACAGGGCGATGGACAAGCTCAGAGTCAGAGAGAGAGAAAAGCCAATGGAACAGAGACTAGGAGGCAAGGAGATGCAGAAAGAGAGATGGGGACACCATGAGGGGGCTGCTGAGGGAGGGGGTGAGACCCAGAAAGAAACAGATTTCAGAGTTGCTGCGGAGGAATGAGTGAGGATATAGCAACAGCCTGCCTGTGGGGGGAAGTGAGGGAGGAGTTGGTGATGATGACAGCTTGATGCTTGGGAGTGGGGACCAGGAGCCACAGGCGGAAGTGACGGGAGACGAGTGCAGGGAGACACCCGAGCTGCCCTCTTGGAAGAACTAGCAGTGGCTTGGCTGCCGTCAGCGCCGCCGCCTACCTCCTAAACCCTTGATTTATATCCGTCTATCTATATTTATACACACACATATCTATAGACATACGCACATGTATATAAACTACACAGGCATGCATTGGCCAGGAGAAAACATTCTGCAGCCATCAGGCTCTAGAAAGAGAGCTTAGGGGGTTATCTAGGACTGCAATGTGTCTGTCCTAGAACAGCAAAGACTGGGCTCTACCTCTGCAGGCCCAGAGAAGAGTGCATCCCCCTCCCCGCTGGCTGGCTCAGCAGCCAGTGCCCCTTAGTGCTAGGATGCTCCTTCCACATCTGTCTGAGCCAGGGTCACCACTCTTCCACTTATGAGAGAACCAGCTAGTCCCCTTCATAGGCACAATGTGAGCGGGAGAGGAAGCAAACAAGCAAACCAAAAGAGAAAGCAGAAAGCCCTTCCTGCTCCCCAGACTCCTTTGTAGGGAAATTGACTTTCTGGGAGGAGGGAGCCCAGGGCAGGCCCTGGGTGGGTGGTCCTGGAGTGCAGTGGGGAGAGGGCTGGGAAACTTATGTGGCTTTTGGATAATCTCTCCTCTCCCCACCCCCCAAACAGGAGCCCAGGGAGTGGGAGGAGGCACATTTCTTTTTTTTTTTTTTGAGACAGAGTCTCGCTCTTGTCACCCAGGCTGGAGTGCAGTTGCACAATCTCGGCTCACTGCAACCTCCGCCTCTTGGATTCAAGCGATTCTGCCTCAGCCTCCCAAGTAGCTGGGGTTTTAGGCATGCACCACCCTGCCCGGCTAATTTTTTGTATTTTTAGTAGAGATGGGGTTTCACCATGTTGGCCAGGCTGGTCTCAAACCCCTGACCTCAGGTGATCCACCTGCCTCGGCCTCCCAAAGTGCTGGGATTACAGGCGTGAGCCACCGTGCTCAGCCGGGAGGCACATTTCTTAAAACCGAGGATGGTGGCTCTGAAGGGGCCCTGAGAAACCCCGCAGGCCAACTCCATCCCCTCCCAGGAGGGAACTGCGGCACAGAAAGGCTAGTGTGGAGGCGGGCTGAGGGCCTTTCGCTACGCAGCTCTGCTTTCCTTGGGATGGCCCCCTTGGCGTTAATGACCTCCCCACCCTGTCTCTGATCCCCTGAGCTGCCCACATCAGCGCTGGGCACACTCATAGCTCCTTGGAGACTGGCCACTGTTTTCCCTCGGAGACAGATGACCTTCACACACATTGTGAAAGTTATAGGCCCAGACTCTTCTGTACACTTTTCACCGACACCCCAGGAAGACCCGCCCACGGTGGGTCACCTTTGCTGTCTCACTTGTGAATACCTGCCAGCGTCCCAGTAGATGAAGCCGACAGACAGTTCAGGCCCAGTGAAGGTGTGTCCCATGGGCCACGAGATCTCACCTGGCAGAGATCTGCTTTAAGACGCCATCTGGGGCCAAGGTCATCTCCAGAATCTCTCCCCACATGTAGAAGTGAGATGTGTCTCACGTGACTGCCTGAGCCTGACCCGGTCTACTCGTTTCAGCCAGAGGTCATCTGGTGCCACTCTGGCCCACTTGTGGCATGACCTTCGTGTCACTCTGGCCAGCCTCAAGGGTCACCTTTGTGTTAAACTCCAGCACAGTGGGTTTTACCTTCTTGAGGTGAGAGACCGTTTGAGAACAAGATTAAAGCCCCATAATGCTGCCCGGATCCACAATACTTTGCACACAATATCGAGATTCATGGACTCCCAGAAGCCCTCAGCCTAGGACAGACCCAAGAGTCCATCTGGCATCTTTAGGCCTTGGGAAGCTGGTGTCCATGTGTGGAGGCCCCAGGACCCTACTCATTTCAGAGGGAAATCATAGCCCTGACAAGGTGGCATTCCAGGACACTTCCCACAGAAGGTCTTCTTTCCCCTTTTCTGCCTCAGAGATTCCTTTCTAAGCAACTATTTCTCCCGTGCTGCAGTCAGATGTCAGCTTCTTCTATCCCCTAGCTACATTTCAGGGTAAGCTCAAATGACATACCATCCAAAACTCATTTCTAGGCTGGGCGTGGTGGCTCATGCCTGTAATCCCAGCACTTTGAGAGGCCAAGGCAGGCAGATCACCTGAGGTCAGGAGTTCGAGACCAGCCTGGCCAACATGGTGAAACCCTGCCTCTACTAAAAATACAAAAATTAGCCGGGTGTGGTGGCATGCACCTGTAATCCCAGCTACTCGGGAGGCTGAGGCATGAGAATTGCTTGAACCCAGGAGGCAGAGGTTACAGTGAGCCAAGACTGTGCCATTGCACTCCACCCTGGGTGAGAAGAGTGAAACTGTCTCAAACAAAACAAAACAAAAAAACCCACCTCGTTTCTAGTTTCCCTTGGACACCCTCTCTCTGATCCTCCCCACACCCCCTTCCCACTTAGTCCCTGAACCTGACTCCAGTTTGCTCTGTCTCCTGCCAGGCTCAGCTAAGCACCAGGTCCTGAGCTGGCACCCACAGATGAGCAGAGCAGATGACACTGAGATCTGGTGAGTCCTGTCCCCTCAGCAGCCAGCACAGACAGTGGATGGCCACATGCTCAGAAAAGGACCTCCGAGGGCATGAGTGATGGAAGGAGCAGAGAAGCCTGGAGAGAGGCTGGGGCATGGGGAGAGCAAACAGGCAGGGGATCCTCTCTGCAGATCCCAGACCCTGTTCTCCGCCTGCCCTGCTTCCCAAGAGCTGCTGATGGAGGAAGTCGTACACTCCAGGTTCTGGGCCTGGCTCGAGATGCTGAGAGGCCTCTGTGAAAGGGAAGAGATGGGAGGGCTGGAATCTCTTGGGGGGGCAGGGCAGGAAGGGGGCATGGGAAGTTCCATGTGGAAGGCCTGGGACTCAGGGTGGGCCAGGGCTCAAAAGAGCGAGAGCAGCCCCCTCGGCAGAGAGGGGTCTAGCCAGCCCAGGGGGTGGCCCAGACGTCCAAACTGCCTTGGATGGAGAAAGCTGTTTAATCTCCCCATGGAAATCAGGAAGTTGGAACCCACACAGCTGATGGCGAGGCCAGAGGAGCGATTTCAGAGGAAAGATTAAAAGAATTAAAGTCAACTCAGAAGGGAGCAGATGAGAGGGAGCTAGGGGAAAGTGGAGAGCTCAGGGGGTGTCTGCAAGGCCCCTGCACCCTGAACCCAACTGAGGGTGCTTCTAGGGGGAGGGGGTGGGGAGCCCTGCTGAGGTGCAGTCCGTGGGTAACGGTTGACCCTGTCATCCGTGGGGGATTCTATCGGGGTGAGAGGAAATACTACAGGGGGCTGAAGATCTTGAGAGAGGTCTGAGAGGAGATAGAGGCCAGGAACACAGTCTGAGCCCAGATTTCAAGTCCAGGCAGGTCCACTTTTGGTGGGGGGTGTGGGGAGCAGCTCTGTGCCATGGGGCCTGGTCCTTTCAACTATCCCTCCCCTCCAGGCCTGGAAACTCCAGCCCCAAACCTTCTGGCTAAGCAGGAAACGAGGGCAAGACATGTGTATGGTGGGTGGGTTTTCCTTAGCAGAATGTGTCACTGAGGCCACCTTGGGGCTGAGGGGCAGGAACAGGGGCTATTGTCCCAGGAGACCCCATGTGGAGGGACAAGGACAGCCTTCTGGGCAATGGCTTTGTACTGCTCCAGGTCCAGACCAGAGAGCCAGAGCCAGAGGGTAGCTGGGGCTCAGGCATGGATTGTGGTGGCTCCTCTGCTGTGCTCTGTGGTGTAGCCACACACATGTGCACACACACACACACACACACACAGGCACACACACCACTCAGCCATGCTTGCTTGTTCTCATATTCTCTCTCTCTCTCTCACACACACACACACTTCTACATTTAAATAACTTGCAGACGTATATTAGCAAAAACATTCCATCTGGGCTGGGATTTCTCTCATTGCTCTGAATTCCTCTGGGTCTTAACTTGAAAAAAAATAGGAAGAGGCAAAGATTTGACTAATGTTGGGTTAAGTTTTTTTTCTTTCCCCTTTCTTTCTTGGTTACCGACTGCCAAGAATTTATGTTTGTAAAAGGAAAAGAATTAACTGTGTTGATTAAGAGGCAAACTCCCTGGAAATGTTCTCTCTTAACCCTTTGGTACCCTCTCAGCAAGAGATAGGAGGGTTCTCTGGCGTGGGGCTTGACATCCCTGGGCTGGAGGCCCAGAACCTTCTGGAGGGCTGCTTCTCTCCCAAGGGAGCTTATAGAGCAGAGGCAAGCTGGGCCCTCTGGCGGGCAAGCAAGTGTGTCTCTAAGCAGATGCGTGGGTAAGTGGTGTGAGTGCCTGTGTGTGAGCGTGGGTACTGTGAGCTGGCGTGTGGGAGGGGGTGTGCGCATGTGTGCACGTGAGTGTGGTAACTGCACACATGTCCCCTGGCAAATGTGGGGTGTGCTAGAACTCTTGTGGGCTGCTGGCTGCAAGGTCAAACTCCAGGGAGGGGAGAAGACCTTCACCTTGACCTAATTAGCAGAAACTGATTTGGCAGGAGGAGGGCGCGTGTGGAGGCTTAGCACAGAACAGGTGAGCAGGCGCTGGGGTGGGGAGGCCTCAGCCAAGGAAGCAGGTTCTCTCCTGGCACCCAGCAGCTGTCACCATGAGTATGCAATGACCCAACACAAGGATCACCCTGGATGCGGTCAGTGTCCCTGCATGGAGGGGCGGGGACTTCTCTTTCTCGCCCACTCTCAGCTCCCCATCCCTTTTTCCTTCCGCAGCTTCTCTGCCCCTCCAGAAGAGCCTGGGCTGCATGGTCCCCAAGCTAGGATAGGTTTTAGCATCAGAGAGGCAGAAGCCTCTGGAAAAGAGGTCTTCTGGAGCTGGGACTGAGGGATGTGACCAGGGAAAGGGTGTTGGGGGCAGAAAGAGAAGAAAAAAGGATCTTGCTGGAGGCTCCGAGCTTCCTGTGCATGCGTCCAACCTTACAAAACTACATTTAATCCCCCGAGCCCCATGCCTGGCCTGGCTCCTCCCAGACTATTTCCCTCCACCTGGAAGGACTTTCTGTCCCTCCTTTGTTAGCCAATTCCTACTTGTCCTCCAAGTCTTAGATGCCACCTCCTCCAGGAAGTCGTCCTTACCCCTCACACTTAGCTGTCTCCCTCTTGCATGACCACACCTGGGCATAGGGGCACTGTCCACACGGTGTAACCCTTATATCCTCTGTCTATCTTTCTTACTGGATCCTGCACTCCTTGAGGATGGAAGCACTGTCTTCTTCATCCTGAATCCCCACTATCTAGTACAGTGCCTGGCACACGGCAGGGGCCCAGTCAACACTTTCTGAGTTGAACTGAAGGCCTTTGACTGCTGAAAGGAGTGTTGTTAGTTGCACCTTATGCTGTGATTGAAAGCGCCTTGCAGAGACGGCCCCCACTAGAACACTGACCACAGACCCTGACATTATCTACACATACATATACTTGATCTCTCAATTTTCTTTTTCTTTCCTTTTTGTATTTTGAGACGGAGTCTCTGTCACCCAGGCTGAAGTGCAGTGGTGTGGTCTCGGCTCATGGCAACCCCCACCTCCCAGGTTTAAGCAGTTCTCCCTGCCTCGACCTTCCGAGTAGCTGGGACTATAGGCGCCTGCCATTACACCCGGCTAATTTTCATATTTTTTTTTGGTAGAGACAGGATTTCACCATGTTGGCCAGGCTGGTCTCAAACTCCTGACCTCAGGATGATCCTCTCAATTTTCTGTGAGCTCCTCAGGGAAAGGATTCAGTCTTAGTCATCCCCAGGGCCTAGCAGAGCATCCGACAAATAGCAAATGCCTGATAAATGTTGAATGAACAAAAGAAGAGCCAACACATGAGAAACATCTAAGAACATACACACGGTGTGTATGTATGTTTCTGCCTCTTACTGAGGCTGTAAAATGCTGTTAAGGGCTGGAGGAGAGAGAAGAAACTGCTATCAGAGCAAGGTTAAGAGGAGGGAAGAGTAACATTTGTTGAGCACCTACTATGTGCCATCGATGCCCCAGGCATCATCCTCATCATCATCCATGAGGAAGAGATACTTACCTCATGTTACATGTAAGGAAACTGAGACTAAGAGAGGTTAAGTAATTGCCCAAGGTCACCCAGCTGGTGGGACAGGTTAGGCTGGGATTCAAACCCAGGTCTATGTGATCCCAGAGTTTATGCTTCTCCCACTGGGGCCACCACTACCATGTTTCATGAAGGACATGGGTATTGAGCAGAGTTTTGAATGATGAGAGGGACGTGACTTTGTAGAGGAGAATCTCAAGCCCAAGCAAGTGGAGAGGACCGAGAGTTCCCAAGAAGGATGAATGCTGGCTCTCTGCTTCTGTGTGACCAGGAAGCACCAACATGACAAGGGACAAGGCAACTGTGGAGGAAGGCAATAGAGCAGAGAGCAGTCACAGAGGCCTCTCAAAAACAGACCTTAAGGCCAGGTGTGGTGGCTCATGCCTGTAATCCCAGCACTCTGGGGGGCCGAGGCAGGCAGATCACGAGGTCAGGAGATCAAGACCATCCTGGACAACATGGTGAAACCCCATCTCTACTAAAATACAAAAAAATGAGCCAAGCATGGTGGTGGGTGCCTGGAGTCCCAGCTACTTGGGAGGCTGAGGCAGGGGAATCGCTTGAACCCAGGAGGTGGAGGTTGCAGTGAGTCAAGATTGCGCCACTGTACTCCAGCCTGGTGACAAAATGAGACTCTGTCTCAAAGAAAAACAAAAACAAAAAACAGACTTTCAGCCCAATCTTGGCAAAAGGAGCTAGTACAGGAATAGTGCTTATTGGGTGGCAAGCACTGTGCTAAGCACTTTGTTAATACATTCAACTCTTAAAACAAGGCTATGAGATGGGCCTACTATTATCCACAAATACAGATGGGGAAGTGAAGGCCCAGAGGGTTAATAACCTGCCCTGGCACACATGCCTGGCTAATGGTAAGCCTGGGGTTTGAACCCAGACAGTCTAGTTCCGGAGTCCGTGGCCACTACACCAAGGAGGAAAAGTGTGGCTAAGGATGGCCTTCGACTGGTAGAAGTCAACATCAGTCAGCCTGCTGGGCTTGAGTTTGGGGGTATGATCAGAGTCTGGTTGGAGGGACTGTCCCAGACCAGCTCCGTGCCTCTGTGTAGAAATCCAGAGGCATTCAGGAAGACTGCAACTGCCAAGCTGTGGGCTGCTGGAAGATCGTGATCCCCACACATTGTGCTGGTCTTGTGATTTGCTTTTTGGGGGAAGAAGAAACTTTGTATCAGAACACTAAGAGATACTCTAAACCCATGTTCAGGAGAATTCTACCCTACTTTGGAACTTTGGGTCTGGCTTCCTAGGATTCCCCCAACATCTCCCCTAACCACTCCAGAGCAGCCTCCAGTCGCCACCATCACCACCCCCAGGCCACAAATCATCTTTTTTTTTTTTTTTTTTTT